>NC_053391.1:411882628-412183398 GCF_905171765.1 Bufo bufo | reverse complement strand
TGTTGATAACGACTTTATATTTGGCAGAAAATCCATCTCCAAGTATCTGCAGCAATGGAAGACTGCATTGTCAAGGATGAAAACAGAAAAGCGTTCAGCTTGTATGCTGCTGCAGTGTGCCTAAAGCATACAATGCTCTTTGACATGGCTGTTTTTGTGTTTTACTTCTCATACAGACATCAAAAGCCGCTTTCGTTTACAGTTTTTCAAAGACTCTCTGGACAGAAGGGCGATTTTGCTTTTGTCTTGGTTTTGATGAATCAGTTTATTGCTAAAGGGAAGCTAGCTTTAAAACCTTTATGTGCAGGAAGGGAAAGCTTCAACATTACATATTAGAATGCATACCTTTACCACCAACCTGACATTTCCAAAAGCACATATAACCTCCTTTAATGAGTCAATACATGTCAGAATTAAATCATTTAAAGGAATACACTAGTAAAAACTAATATATTGTGCTATGCCTAGTGGAGGAACTGATGCAGGGCTCCAGATGGCGACCAAAATGGTCGCCAATGCGACTTAGAATTTACAAATGGCGACAAGACTTTTTAGTCTTGTCGCCATTTGCGACTAGACCCGCCGCCGCAGCTCTGCAGTTGAATACAGCGGCGGGCACAGGAGATGATAGTTCTCTGCCCCGCTGCCGATGTTCTTCTCAGCAGCGCAGAGGAGAAGGAGTATCTCCCTCCCCCCTGTGCTGCCGCCGCCTCCGCCAATAAGAAGAGAGACGGGAGGAGGGGAGGGGCTGTGGCCACTGCGCCACCAATGAAGATAACTGACGTGTTAATACAAATACAGGAGGCGGGTGCCGGAATCAAATAGCCGACACCCGACCTCTGTGACAGGGAGCTGCGATCAGCTGCAGTTGAGTTAACCCTTCAGGTGCGGTACCTGAGGGGTTAACTGCCGCTGATCGCAGCCCCCTGTCATAGAGGTCGGGTGCCGGCTATTTGATTCCGGCATCCGCCTCCTGTATTTGTATTAACACGTCAGTTATCTTCATTGGTGGCGCAGTGCGCCCCCCCCCCCATCTTCCCAACACCCCAGTATAATAAACATTGATTAAAAAAATAATAATAAATTAACTCACCTCCTCCAATTGATCGCGTAGCTGCCGATCTCCTGTTCTTTCTTCAGGACCTGTGGTGACGTCACTGAGCTAATCACATGGTCCATTACCATGGTGATGGATCATATGATGTACCATGTGATGAGCACAGTGAGGTCACCACAGGTCCTTTGACAGGTCCTGAAGAAAGAACAGGAGACCGGCAGCTACGCGATCAATTGGAGGAGGCGAGTTAATTTATTATTATTTTTTTAACCCTCATTGGCACTGCCCACTGCGCCACCAATGTTTATTATACTGGGGGGGCGCACTCAATGTTTATTATACTGGGTGGGCCCACTGCGCCACCAATGTTCATTATACTAGGGGGGGGGGTGCACTCAATGTTTATTATACTGGGGGGGGCGCACTGCGCCACCAATGTTTATTATACTGGGGGGCCGCACTGCACTACCAATGTTTATTATACTGGGGGGGGCGCACTGCGCTACCAATGGTTATTATACTGGGGGGGCGCACTGCGCCACCAATGTTTATTATACTAGGGTGTGGGGGGGGGCGCACTGCGCCACCAATGTTTATTATCCTGGGGTGTATATAATGTTTATTATATTGACCTTCTACTAAGCATTCTGTATTAAAGAATGCTATTATTTTCCCTTATAACCATGTTATAATGGAAAATAACACAGTGAATAGACTGTCATCTTAGCAACCATGTGTGAAAATCGCACCGCATCAGCACTTGCTTGTGGATGCTTGCGATTTTCACGCAGCCCCATTAACTTCTATGGGGCCTGCGTTGCATGAAAACGCAGAATATAGAGCATGTTGCGATTTTCACGCAACGCACAAGTGATGCGTGAAAATCACCGCTCATGTGCACAGCCCCATAGAAGTGAATGGGTCCGGATTCAGGGCGGGTGCAATGCCTTCACCTCCCACATTGCACCCGCGCAGAAATCTCACACATGTGAAAGGGGCTAAGGGTGAATAGGACAAGGGTTCCAGCCCCTAAGGGGGCTAATAGTAAGTTAAAAAAAAACACAAACACTAAGGCTACTTTCACACTTGCAACAGTGTGATCCGGCAAGCAGTTCCGTCGTCGGAACTGCCTGCCAGATCCGCCGATCTGGATGTGACTGAAAGCATTTGTGAGACACATCCGGTGCGGATCCATCTCACAAATGCATTGCAAGGACAGACCCGTCTCTCCGCTTGTCATGCGGACAGACGGATCCGTCTTGTATCTTTTTACACATTTTTACCGGTCTGCGCATGCGCAGACCGGAAGGACGGATCCTGCATTCCGGTATTTTGAATGCCGAATCTGGCACTAATACATTCCTATGGGGAAAAATGCCGGATCCGGCATTCAGGCAAGTCTTCAGTTTTTTTCGCCGGACATAAAACCGTAGCATGCTGCGGTTTTATCTTTTGCCTGATCAGTCAAAATGACTGAACTGAAGACATCCTGATGCAAACTGAATGGATTACTCTCAATACACAATGCATGGGGATCTACCTGATCAGTTATTTTCCGGTATAGAGCCCTTGTGACGGAACTCTATGCCGAAAAAGAAAAACGCTAGTGTGAAAGTACCCTAAAATATTAAGTTTAAATCCCCCCTTTCCCAAATTTACATATAAAATATATAAACAATAAATAAATGAACATATTACATAGCACTGCATCCGAAAAGTCCAAACTATTAAATTATTAAAAAATATCTCCTATGCGGTGAGCATTCGCCATTTTTTAGTCACCTTGTCACCCCAAAAAATAGGATAGGACTGTTCTATTATGGGCCGAACGTTTCATAAAATGCGAAATGCACGTGGCTTTTTTGGGTGTTTTTTTTTTTGCGCGGTATTGAGTATCGCAATACTTTTTTATGGTGACGAAAGCAAATCTAAATTTTGGCATCGAAACAACCCTACGCCGATCTGATCGGCGTAGCGTTGTCATGATACCAAAATTTTGATTCGGTTTCGATTTGGCGACTAAAAATTTAATTTGGCTCCTAAATTTTTCAGTTCAGGAGCCAATGGCTACAATGTATTTTTTTTAGTCTGGAGCACTGTGATGGGATGGCACTTGACTTGAAAGAACACCAATATCATACCAAGGCAACTCAAGCTCTGTATTAGGCATAATATAGTAGGTCAGTTTTTCCTTCAGTGTTTCTTTAGGTTGTTTTCACACATATGTAGGTTGTTGCCATCATTTTTGGGTAATTTTGTGTTTTTTTACATTAGTATTTTTTGGACAGAAAATAATAACAGCTCCAGATGTTAGCTGATGGGGACACAAGCAATTTTTTTTGTCCCTCTTGCTTCTTTTAAAAAACACAGCATGCTGTAGTTCATTTTTCAGGTGTTTTGATATTTTTCTATAGGGGAAAATCGTTAGAAGTAAGACACACTGGCCCAGAATTACTAATGTGTGCGCGTCTAAAACGTGATTCAATTTTGGCACAATTTGGTTTATCCACTTTAACTTGATGGGGCTTAGAGGAAAGTGGTAGGTCTTCATGGAAAAAGGGGCAGGAACTCATGTGCCATTTTGCTCCACAAATCTGGCAGAATATTCTGTCTCAAAGCAAGTCAACCAGTAGTTGGTACTGAGTGAGACAAAAGGGTCTGGACTGATGGTCTAAGTGTACGCTATTTATAAGATCAGCAAATCTGAGGAAGTGTGTGCAAAAATAGTCATGAAACATGCCATAAAACCCACAGGTGACTCAAAAAAACAAAACAAAAAAAACACCAATCATTGACTGGAGTGATGTATGGAGGCAGTGCGGAGGACTGAAGCGGCATGGAGCAGGTAAATATGAATCTTTTATTTAAGGGACCATGCTACAGGAACTTGTTAAAAAAAAAACTTTACCAGAAAGAGCAGGAAAAGTGGTGACATTTCCTACCCTCCTGCCTCCTATTCATAAATCAGAGCTTTCCTTCACTGCAGAGAACAGCGTTTACTGAATATTACCACCTCCCGCCAATCCAGTTACAGGCGCCCTGCAATAACCAGTAAGCACTTCAACCTTGTGCTGACCTCACTGAGGGCAGTATAAAATAGAGACAGACATGTTGATTTCAGCGATGTGTCACTCATGAGCTAAAAGTAAGTGGTTGCCGAGAACCAGCATCATAATCATTGCAGCCCAGGCCTTGAGAAGAGTCAAATCTACCTGAGAAGAGTCATGGTTATAATAATCTCCTGCTCTCCCCGCCCATCTGCTGATGATTGTCAGTTCTCTCCTAGAGAGAAAGGGAGAAAACTAGGTAGAAGCCTGTCAGTCATCAGCAGGTGGGCAGGAGAGCAGGAATTCATGAGTAACCAGGACTCTTCTCAGGTGGTCGTGACTCTTTTCCAGGCCCAGTCTGCAATGATTGTGATGTTGGTTCTCGGCAACCACTTACTTTTAACTAATAAATGACAGATCGTTGAAATCAACTCACCTGTCTCTATTTTATTCTGCCGTTAGTATGGACAGCAAAAAGTTGATGACAGTTTCCCTTTAAATATGCAAACTGACACCAAAATAAATTATAATTAGTTTGCCGTTTTGTGTCAGCCATTTAGTTATATAATATGTACAGTTTCACGTGAATGGGACGATAATGGCAACGGTTTTAGTTGGTGGTTTTTTTTATGTATTTTATTTTTTTTGAGCTTTTTTTCTAACTTAATTTTTATTATATTTCTGCTACATAATACAGTCCTGATCAAAAGTTTAAGAGCACTTGAAAAATGGCAAAAAATCATATTTTACATTGTTGGATCTTAACAAGGTTCCAAGTAGAGCTTCAACATGCAACAACAAGAAATGAGAGTGAGACAAAACATTTTTTGAGCATTCAATTAATTGAAAATAACAATTAAACTGAAACAGGCTGTTTTTCAGCTGATCAAAAGTTTAGGACCACGTGCCTTTAAAAGGCCAAATCTGTGCAAAGATGTGGATTCATTGTCATTTTCTGTCAGGTAGTCACACATTGTGATGGCAAAGGCAAAAAAAACTCTCCCTTTTTGAACGTGTTCGGGTTGTTGAACTGCATAAGCAGGGTCTCTCACAGCGCGCCATCGCTGCTGAGGTGGGATGCAGTAAGACAGTCATTTGGAATTTCTTAAATGATCCTGAGGGTTATGGAACAAAAAAGTCAAGTGGAAGACCCAACAAAAATTTCATCAGCACTGAGCTAAAGGATCCAATTGGCTGTCCGTCAAGACAGTGGACGATCCTCGACAAAAAATTAAGGCCCTTACTGGTGCTGACTGCAGCCCCATAACCATCAGACGGCATCGAAGACTGAAGGGCTTCAAAAACAAAAAACTTCTTCAAAGACCTCGTCTCCTTGAACGCCACAGAACTGCTCGTTTGGACTTTGCAAGAGAGCACCAAACATGGGACATTCAAAGGTGGAAGAAAGTTTTATTCTCTGATGAGAAAAAATTTAACCTTGATGGTCCTGATGGTTTCCAACGTTGCTGGCATGACAAGCAGATCCCACCTGAGATGTTTTCTACGCGCCACAGTGGAGGGGGCGCCATAATGGTCTGGGGTGCTTTTTCCTTCAGTGGAACAATGGAGCTTCAGGAAGTGCAGGGGCGTCAAACGGCCGCTGGCTATGTCCAGATGTTGCAGAGAGCATTCCTCATGACTGAGGGCCCTCGTCGGTGTGGTAACGACTGGGTTTTTCAACAGGACAACGCTACAGTACACAATGCCCGGAGGACAAGGGACTTCTTCCAGGAGAATAACATCACTCTTTTGGCCCATTCTGCGTGTTCCTCTGATCTAAATCCAATTGAGAACCTTTGGGGATGGATGGCAAGGGAAGTTTACAAAAATGGACAACAGTTCCAGACAGTAGATGGCCTTCGTGTGGCCATCTTCACCACTTGGAGAAATGTTCCCACTCACCTCATGGAAACGCTTGCATCAAGCATGCCGAAACAAATTTTTGAAGTGATAAACAATAACGGCGGAGCTACTCATTACTGAGTTCATGTTTGGAAGTTGGATTTCTGTTTTGGGGGGTATAGTTTTTTATGGAGGTGTGGTCCTAAACTTTTGATCAGCTGAAAAACAGCCTATTTCAGTTTATTCATTTTTATTAAATTGAATGCTCAAAAAATGTTTTGTCTCACTCCCATTTCTTCTTGTTGCATGTTGAAGCTCTACTTGGAATCTTGTTAAGATCCAGCCATGCTAAATATGATTTTTTGCCATTTTTTAAGTGGTCTTAAACTTTTGATCAGGACTGTATGTCCCCCAAGAGGTCATAAAAAGACCTTTAGGGACACTAAACACTTTTTTTTTTGCACTTTTTCCTTTTCATTTTAATAATATTTTATTATTTTTTATAATTGGTTTATTATTATTATTTTTTCAATATGTTTTTGCCACATAATATGTCCCCCAAGAGGTCATAAAAAGATTGTTGGGGGAACAGTGTTTTGCACTTATTTTTGATTTTATTTGCATTTTATAATTTTTTTAATTTTTTTTTTATAATTTTAATATTTTTTAAATATAATTTCACCACATAATATGTCCATGAATAGGACTTTTTTTTTCTTTTTTTTGTATTTTATTATATTTGTTATTTTATTGTGCTTTCAATTTTTTATATATATATTTTTTCCACATAATTTGTCCCCAAGAGGTCCCTGAAAAACCTTTGGGAGCAAATGAGACTTTTTTTTTGTATTATTTCCACTATAAGGGCGGCATCCAAAGGAGCCAACAAGTCCGACAATCATATGATCGCCGGGTCCAAATTGCATAGCGTTCATGGAGAGCTATGTCACCTACCTGAGGAGAAGAAAGAAGCACTGATAAACCGCTTCTACCTTCTCCTCGGCTCTTCCACTGTCACTGACAGCCGGAGACCCATTCTGCTCCTGCTAGAGTGCAGGAGCTGTAATGCTGCGTCATGCAGCACTGTGGGCAGAAACACAGATGATTGCACGATCAGCTGTGTTTCTGCCCAGCAGTTCAGGGGCAGCAAACCTTGGTTCTGGGGGCTGCATGCAGCCCGTGGGCCGCGGGTCGTGCACCCCTAATAAGGCACAGACTCTAGGCCTGAAGCCTATCAGAAGACAGCGTAAGTGGTAAGCTGACAGCACCATCATCATGACCACCTGAACCGGGCTGCATGCAGCTCAGGACGGAGGAGAGGAGAAGCCTGTGTCCTGCTTAGCATTGCAGACAGCAGCATGGAGGTAGTTCCATTTTGTTATTTTCCTTTGGCATGTTGGGGCAGCATGCATTTGGACCACTATAGTGAAGGTCATTAATATAACTGGTGGAGCACTGGAGGAGGGGACATTAGTATAACAGGCGGCAGTAAAAGGGGCATTTTTCTTTCTATTGGGACTCATTATGAGGGCTTTATTACCGGGCTGCATGGCAGGCATTATTACTTTTGGAGCATAGTATGGGGTCTTTATTACTACTAGGGTCACTCTAGAGCATAACTACTGTCAGGGGGCACAATGTGAGCAATACTACTGTCAGGGGGCACTGTGGACATTACTACTGTCAAGACACACAATGTGGGAATAGCTACTGTGTGGCAGCACTAAGGGAAAAGCAATCTCCTAGATTATCCTGTTATACCTTTAGGATGGCTTACAGGGCCAGCACAGCACCTAGGAATTTAACAGGGACAGTTGCCAACCCTTGTTAATATTTATCAAAAGACTATCTTACAATTGGAGCAGTTTTGTGACAGAAGGTAAATTACAAAAGTAACTCTTTTTTTTCTGTTGAATAGTAAAATAACATTTAACAGTGGCGGAACCACTTTAAGGCTGTGTCCGCACACTGCAGTTTTCAGTCAGTACTGGAAATGGATACAATTATTTGAAAAACAAAGTGAATTACTAAAAGAAATAAATGTAAGATAGTCTTTTTTCACTGGTCAGACCCCACATGGAGTACTGTGTACAGTTCTGGGCTCCTGTAAACAAGGCAGACATAGCAGAGCTGGAGAGGGTCCAGAGGAGGGCAACTAAAGTAATAACTGGAATGGGGCAACTACAGTACCCTGAAAGATTATCAAAATTAGGGTTATTCACGTTAGAAAAAAGACGACTGAGGGGAGATCTAATTACTATGTATAAATATATCAGGGGGCAGTACAGAGATCTATCCCATCATCTATTTATCCCCAGGACTGTGACTGTGACGAGGGGACATCCTCTGCGTTTGGAGGAAAGAAGGTTTCTACACAAACATAGAAAAGGGTTCTTTACGGTAAGAGCAGTGAGACTATGGAACTCTCTGCCTGAGGAGGTGGTGATGGTGAGTACAATAAAGGAATTCAAGAGGGGCCTGGATGTATTTCTGGAGTGTAATAATATTACAGGCTATAGCTACTAGAGGGGTCGTTGATCCAGGGAGTTATTCTGATTGCCTGATTGGAGTCGGGAAGGAATTTTTTATTCCCCTAAAGTGAGGAAAATTGGCTTCTACCTCACAGGGTTTTTTTGCCTTCCTCTGGATCAACTTGTAGGATGACAGGCCGAACTGGATGGACAAATGTCTTTTTTCGGCCTTATGTACTATGTTTCATATTTGGGTACCTATTACACACGCCAGGAAAGAATACAGTTTTCACGCAGTCTATACATTTTTTTAAAGCAGTCTATAAAATGGAAGCTGAAATGTGTTTGCTGTGTGCAACAAATACACTGCATGAGTCAGTTTTGTTACATGAGGCCATTATATTCTATTGATTATGACAAAGCAATAAAAACAGAAATACAAGAAAACAACCAAACAAAAAAGAAACTGTTTTGTGGTAAATAAATATATCTACCTGCATAGTTTTTCTTGGCCTGAGCTACTCCTTTGATTAAATGGCATATTGAGTGTACTATGAGAATTGCAAGCTGTGCCTTATTGTCAACTAACTTCATGAGCAATCTATCATGAAAAGGAGGATACTAACTGCGAAAGAAACCAATTCTTGAAAGATTGGGCTGTGAACAATAAGTGAGGCAGGCGTCAGGGCTTTCCTCAAAATACCTTCTGCCCAACAAGATGACACAGTGCATAGGTTTATCATGTACAATTCTATTTTAGTCATGGTAATACTCATTTACTAGAATACTAAACATAGTACTTTCATGTATTCTCATCTAAAAAAAAATAAAGGGCTTCCCTTCATTGTACAATTCCTAAACGTCATACACCTTGCAAGTTTTCAATTAATCTCCACAATTAAAACAGATTCTACAGATTTAAAACGACCAGCCTCCGTCCAGCCTTAAAGGCTATGTACAACTTTGGAGTCAATTTTTTTATGATTGCCCCATAATTGCCCCTAAAGGTGTACATAGCCTTTAACTGTCTGGTTAAGAAAACCCAGTTAAAATATCCTGTTATTGAATTCTTAATTAATAGCGGTCTGTAATTTCCAATACTAATTTTTAGCCAAAGTGGTGAGCAGTAGTGGGGTTCATTTTTACAACTAGGGAAGCATGGTGGGGACATTAGTACTACAGGCAGCACTATAAGGGGCATTTCTTTCTATTTGGATAAATTATGGGGATTTATTACCACGGGAGTAGGAAGTATTGGGATTACTGGGCGAACTATAGGCAGGCTTTATTACTTTTGGGGCATACTGTGGGGGCTTTATTACTACTGGGGTCACTATGGTCGGCATCATTACTACTGGGAAATTTTCGGGGGCATTACTACTACTGAATGCACTATAATGGGGCATATTTACTACTGAAGGTCACTGTGGTGGGCTGTATTACTCCTGGGCGCACTATGGTTAACTTTATTAATATGGGGGTACCTTGGGGGCTATATTACTACAGAGGCACAATAGGGGGCATTAGTACATCTAGATGCACTATAGGCAGGTATTATGGTAGGCTGTACTACTACTACTATAGGAGCATTATAGTGGGTTTAATTACTATTGGGGTACTATGGGGAACATTAATAGTACTGTGGGGGCATTATTACTTCTGGGGAACAAAGGGGGATATTAATACTATTGGGGGTACAGAAGGGGCACTATTACTACGAAGGGCACTCTGGAAGAGATTTATTACTACTGGTGAGACTTTTGGGAGTACTATTGCTGCAGGAACCCTGGAACAGTAGCTTAGCACAGTTATGTTTGAGGGACACTATTCTTACGGCACTTAATGTCAGGGGCACTATTTTCTGTGAGGAACTATTTTTGAGGGAGGCACTGTCTGTGGTTGTACTAGTATTTTCAGGGGGACTGTTTCTAAAGTATAGTATTGGGGAGTACAATGGGCACAGTATTGTAGGTGGCAGGATGGGGTGTAGAGCAGGTAAAGAGGATGATGGAAAAGTAGGAACCCAAGATGTTTGTGTGACAAACACTGCGGAGATAAATCATGGCTGAAAGGCATCATCATGGCAGTCTGGTCCAAATAGAGAAGAGGAAGGAGACCATCTATATCAGAAGAGACATCACTGGATGTAAGAGATATGTAGCACTGTATATTCAGTGGCGAAGAATGCATCTTAATATGGTGTTTGTCATTTTGACAGGAAGATTAGCTCTGCATATTGGCCTCCTCTTTTCGTTAAATCTGAAGGAATTGCTGACAGATGCTTAGAACATAGCTTATGACAGCAGCAACAAAATAGCCTTTTTTTGCTAACATTTATCAGAGTTCGTTTCCTTGTGGCTACTCCTTGTTCTCGAGGACTGTGCATGTACCTGCATTACAGGAGCAAAACATTTTCAATGGAAACTACATAATGCATCTTAACTTAGAGGTAATGCCAGATTACCCCCAAAAAACTACAGATGATTTCTCAGGGTCCTGGCAGCAGGTCACAGTGTAAATAATACCATGTAACCGAACGATTGTCTAAAGCGGACATTTTCTTTAGCTTTGATGAGTACCTATAAGGACATCCATAACCATACCTAACCCTAATCTGAAAGCTGATGGGACATTCCTGAAAGACCATTGACAGAAATTAAAAGTCCAGGTCCTGATTGGTTTATATCTTGGTTTTATAAAGTGGAATTATAATGGCTCCTATTATGCTGTGGACGTTTAACTCACTTCTAATTCTCATTATCAGCAAGAAGTTCTCATGAAGTAGTTATAGGAGTATCCTATGTGTATGTGTGTGTGTGTGGGGGGGGGGGGGGGGTTAATACAAAAGTAGAAATATGTAACTTTTTAGGTATTTAGTAACATAGTAGCATAGGTTGTAACGCAGAAAAAAGACATACATCCAGTTCATCCATTTAGTATTTTGATAAAATTGAATTATTAGAAAGGATGTGCTACCTGTTAGCAACGATAAAGCAATATGGAAATGATAAACCAATATATAAGTCTGTGGCTTGTAACAAGTCTACGACAACCATTAGAAAATAGTTGTCACAAAATGTTGGGTAACATTACCGCCATAGACTACACTGGCTGAGAACTAAATCAGTTGTGTTTTAAAATCATGTTGGAGCTGACCTGTTTAGCAGAGAAAAACAAAATTGAGTCACGTTTTGGTCCCTGATCTCCAGATGTGGAGTAAAATAATGAACAACATTAAAGGATTCTATTGTATTTACTACAGAGGGAAGCACAAAGGTATTTGATTCCCTTCCATAAATGTATGATTTGTCTAATAATAGTTCAGCTAGGACCTGATCAAAGTGGGAAACATTTCAGCTGATGTAAAGAGGAAATGAATTTGCGGCTGTTAGATCTGACTGATTGTTGTTTAATTAATTAAACAGGATCTTCGTTAATATAATTTCCAACTGGGGTCTACTAAATTTGCAGGATCAGTATGCAGCCAAAAGCTTCTTCTTAAAGCAGGACACAAAGTGAGCAGTGTAAAATTATAATTACCAATTATAGAACCCAGAGTACACTTTTAAATTTGACTTAAATTGTGAGAAGAAAACGAACAATAGCAGTGTTTTTTAGACTAAGGGCTCAGCCACATACAATATTACAGGTCAGTACAATCTCCCAGTTTTATGGAACATAATGGTCATGGGGCCATACTTTAAAGGGGTTCTCTGGGAATTAAGAAAATGAAAATACTAAAATATTACTTCATTATAAATATATTCCCAAATACCTTACATTAGTTATAATGGCTTGTTTTGACTAGGGAGCAATGATTAGGAGAAACAAGATGGCCGCCGTCCTGTCGGTATATACAAAATCTGTCTTAATCACACAGCAGGACAAGTTACTTCACAGCACTAAAACAAAGAGCTGCCTCATCCTCCTCTCTGCTCTGCTTGTCAGGGATTATGATCCCGAATACAGATGATAAGATCTTTAGCTGAATCTCTGTAGGAATGGAGTTCATGAACAGATGTGGCTAATAAGCAGCAGCACTTGTTTGAAGTCTCTATTACCAGAGCCACACATTTCTACTGTCTGTCCTGTCCCCTGATGAACTCCATTCCCAGAGAGATTTAGCTAAATATCATATTAAACTGTAATTCAGGATCATAATCCCTGACAAGCAGAGCAGAGAGGAGAATGAGGCAGCTCTTTACCTCAGTGTTGTGAAGTAACTTGTCCTCCTGTGTGATTAGGACAGGTTTTGTGTATACTGACAGGATGGCAGCTAGCTTGTTTCTCCTAATCATTGCTTGCTAGACAAAACAAGCCATTATAACTAATGAAAGGTATTTGGGAGTATATTTATAATAAAGTAATATTTGCATATTTTCATTTTCTGAATTCCCAGAGAACCCCTTTAAAGAGGTTTTCCAAGACTTTGAATGCCACATGTTTAAACAATAGTTTTCCATCTTTTATTAAAAAGGGGAATGGAGATTTGTGGGTGCACATGCACCTCAAAGCAGACTTTCCAAGTAGGATTCTAGATAGTCCATGATGGGGATAAAGCATTTGATCTAGTTGTAGGCAAAGCTAAGAAGTACAAAATGGTGAGGGTCAGGATTCCAATGTAACATTGGTTAGGGCACAGATCAGGTTAAGAGCTGAGTTAAAGCAGTTATCCTTTGCTTTCATAAAATCTGGTGAGGACACCTAATTTTTTGGGTTGATTTGCTTTGAAGTCTAGTAAAGATATCAAACGAGGTAAGAGTGCCATAAAGGGGTTGTCCCACAAAAAATATTCTATTGTTTTCAAACCAGCACCTGAATCTGAATACTTTTGTTCGGTTAGTGATTTCCATCAGTGATTTTGAGCCAAAACCTGGTGCGGCTCTAAACACAGAATTAGGCTACATGCACACGACTGTATGTGTTTTGCGGTCCGCAAAAAAATACGGATGACGTTCCGTATGGCATCCGTTTTTTTTGCAGATCCGTTTTTTTTTGCGGATCCATTGTAATAATGCCTATCCTTGTCCGCAAACTAGAAAAAAATAGGACATGCACTATTTTTTTTGCGGGGCAACTGAACGGACATACTGATGCGGACAGCACACGGTGTGCTGTCTGCATTTTTTGCGGACCCATTGAAATGAATGGGTTCACATCCTATCCGCAAAAAAATGGAACGGACACGGAACACTGAACACAACAACGGTTGTGTGCATGAGGCCTAAGGTTCAGATCTTTCCCTTATACCTTACGTCTGTGGAGGCTCCAATCCTGGTTTTGGCTCACAATCACTGATGGAAAACATTGACCAAACACTGACGTGTGAATGAAGGTTTATTCAATGAAAAGTATTTATATTTTCGCCAACTCCTGTTTGTTCTTTTTCTTATTTCTTTGACCTGCTCACTGAGATGGCCGCACATGCTCAGTTTCATCCTTCAACTGCCTCCTGAGCTGTGATAGGGAGAGAGTTGCAGCAGAAAGGACACGCCCCCAGAAAATACACTCCCATTGAGCTGTCAGCTTGATATAAATCTAGAAGAGCAATATGGGGAGATCCCTGGATCCATATGAGGTACAGGGCTGGATCTAGCTTTGTTAGAAAGAGGTTGTCATGTACTAGATTATTTATAGTTTTCATTTTTTTTACATTAATCAACATGACTCTTTAACCTGAAAGAGTAGTTTGAGACCAAATATTCCCCTTCCCCTATAAGTTTAAAGTCAGTTTTGCTTGAGTCTGCATTGGTGTACTTTATGCCACATTTATTAAGTCTCTCATGTTGTTTGATTCATCTGTCTTATCCTCTAACCTAACAATTTTGTCTACAAAAGCAACTCATCTTCCTTCTCCACCCTTCTTCTGGAGTAAGATTGTGACTTTTCTTTTTATTAAATCTCAGTGATAAATCTGGAATGAAATTCATTAACATAGCTAAGTATGCCCACTTTTCCACCCATATTTCAAAACTGGAGGGAGTGGTGTAAAAAGGCAAAAAGTCTCAACATTTTTACGCAAGGAAATCCAAAAGGCTTCAAGAGTTCAATTTTGCAACTTTTGGAAGCCAGAATTCAGAAGTAAAGGCATGATAAATCAGCACCATAGACTCCAGTGAAGGAGAATAGGCCTAAGGGTAAAGGTAGTGGGGTGGCAGCAAAAGGAAAACATTGCAATGCCATTAGCCAAAATGTGTACACATAAATATACCAAGTATAATGTAGACCAGTAAGCTTCCGTGAAGTGTTTCTTAAGCAGAGACAAATGCAACCAAACAATAACCAACAGTGACAAGATAAAAGCTTAAGCAAGACAAACGTCAAGACATAGAGCGGTGTAAGCAAACGCACACACCACACTGCAATGTCACATAGTAAATGTCAATGGACTGAATCTGCACAAACAACCCCCTACCAACTGTGAGCATTAAGCTAAGATGAGATGATCACACAGCAGTAGCTCCTTTCCTTATACAGACGAATAAAAATGTGAATATACAGGCTAAAATAAATCATTCCCAGTACCTGAACTAAAAGCTTTAGGCTACATGCACACAAACGTAGTTTGTTTCCGTGTCCGTTTGTCTCCAGGTACGAGGAATCTAAGGATTCCGGCAGGCAGTTCCGTCGCCGGAACTGCCTGCCGAATCCGGCAATCCGAATGCAAATCGATGCATTGTTGTCAGACGGATCCGGATGCGGATCAGTCTGACAAATGCATTGAAATACCGGATACGTGCGGCACCTGAGGGGTTAATTGTGCGGATCACAGCCCCCTGTAAGAGATCGGTGCTGCCAGGCAGCAGGGGGCAGTCATGTACAAAGTTCTTAGTATATTCTAACTTGAAGCGTCCCCATCACTATGGGAACGCCTCTGTGTTAGAATATAATGTCGGATATGAGTTTTCACGATATAACTGAAATCCAATGGTATATTTTAACATAGAGGCGTTCCCATGGTGATGGGAATGCTTCAAGTTAAAATATACCATCGGATTGGGGAAAACTCAGATCCGATGGTATAATAGGGACTCCTGACTTTACATTGAAAGTCAATGGGGGACGGATCCGTTTGCAATTGCACCATACTGTGTCAACGTCAAACGGATCCGTCCCCATTGACTTGCATTGTAAGTCAGGACGGAATCGTTTGGCTCCGCACGGCAAGGCGGACACCAAAACGACTTTTTCCTTCATGTCCGTGGATCCTCCAAAAATCAAGGAAGACCTACAGAAGAAAAAACGGACACGGATAACGGACCTACGGACCCTGTTTTTGCGGACCGCAAAGAAAAAACGGTCGTGTGCATAAGGCCTAAAACTGATCAGTTTTTTTCTGGTATTGAGCCCCTAAGATGGAACTCAATACCGGAAAAAAAATACACTAGTGTGAAAGTACCCTTAGGCATTGTTACAATAGATCTTACAAAAAAAAAAAAAGTATGGCATACGGATGTAATCTGTTTTTTTTTTGCGGACTGCAAAACACATACAGTCGTGTGCATGTAGCCTCATATTTAGTTTACTACATTCAGTCATTCATGCACCTGGGTTTGTTTATTGCAGAGGCAAACCTTAACCACCTCCGGACCGCTGTACGCACAGACGCGTCCTGGAGGTGGTTGATTCATTCCGAGTGGACGCATATACGCGTCATCTCGCGAGACGCGAGATTTCCTGTGAACGCGCGCACACAGGCGCGCGCGCTCACAGGAACGGAAGGTAAGAGAGTTGATCTCCAGCCTGCCAGCGGCGATCGTTCGCTGGCAGGCTGGAGATGTGTTTTTTTTAACCCCTAACAGGTATACAAAACAGCGTCTAATATACCTGCTACCTGGTCCTCTGGTGGTCCCCTTTGTTTGGATCGACCACCAGAGGACACAGGTAGCTCAGTAAAGTAGCACCAAGCACCACTACACTACACTACACCCCCCCCCCCGTCACTTATTAACCCCTTATTAGCCCCTGATCACCCCATATAGACTCCCTGATCACCCCATATAGAGTCCCTGATCACCCCCCTGTCATTGATTACCCCCCTGTCATTGATCAACCCCCTGTAAAGCTCCATTCAGATGTCCGCATGATTTTTACGGATCCACTGATAGATGGATCGGATCCGCAAAACGCATCCGGACGTCTGAATGAAGCCTTACAGGGGCATGATCAATGACTGTGGTTATCACCCCATATAGACTCCCTGATCACCCCCCTGTCATTGATCACCCCCCTGTCATTGATTACCCCCCTGTAAAGCTCCATTCAGACGTCCGCATGATTTTTACGGATCCACTGATAGATGGATCGGATCCGCAAAACGCATCCGGACGTCTGAATGAAGCCTTACAGGGGCATGATCAATGACTGTGGTGATCACCCCATATAGACTCCCTGATCACCCCCTGTAAAGCTCCATTCAGATGTCCGCATGATTTTTACGGATGCACTGATAGATGGATCGGATCCGCAAAACGCATCCGGACGTCTGAATGAAGCCTTACAGGGGCATGATCAATGACTGTGGTTATCACCCCATATAGACTCCCTGATCACCCCCCTGTCATTGATTACCCCCCTGTCATTGATTACCCCCCTGTAAAGCTCCATTCAGACGTCCGCATGATTTTTACGGATCCACTGATAGATGGATCGGATCCGCAAAACGCATCCGGACGTCTGAATGAAGCCTTACAGGGGCATGATCAATGACTGTGGTGATCACCCCATATAGACTCCCTGATCACCCCCCTGTCATTGATTACCCCCCTGTCATTGATCACCCCCCTGTAAAGCTCCATTCAGACGTCCGCATGATTTTTACGGATCCACTGATAGATGGATCGGATCCGCAAAACGCATACGGACGTCTGAATGAAGCCTTACACGGGCGTGATCAATGACTGTGGTTATCACCCCATATAGACTCCCTGATCACCCCCCTGTCATTGATCACCCCCCTGTCATTGATCACCCCCCTGTCATTGATCACCCCCCCTGTCATTGATCACCCCCCCTGTCATTGATCACCCCCCCTGTCATTGATCACCCCCCTGTCATTGATCACCCCCCTGTCATTGATCACCCCCCTGTCATTGATCAACCCCCTGTCATTGATCACCCCCCTGTCATTGATCACCCCCCTGTAAGGCTCCATTCAGACATTTTTTTGGCCCAAGTTAGCGGAATTATTATTTTTTTTTCTTACAAAGTCTCATATTCCACTAACTTGTGACAAAAAATTAAATCTCACATGAACTCACCATACCCCTCACGGAATCCAAATGCGTAAAAAATTTTTGACATTTATATTCCAGACTTCTTCTCACGCTTTAGGGCCCCTAGAATGCCAGGGCAGTATAAATACCCCACATGTGACCCCATTTCGGAAAGAAGACACCCCCAGGTATTCCGTGAGGGGCATATTGAGTCCATGAAAGATTGAAATTTTTGTCCCAAGTTAGCGGAACGGGAGACTTTGTGAGAAAAAAATAAAAAATATCAATTTCCGCTAACTTGTGCCAAAAAAAAAAAATTTCTATGAACTCGCCATGCCCCTCATTGAATACCTTGGGGTGTCTTCTTTCCAAAATGGGGTCACATGTGGGGTATTTATACTGCCCTGGCATTCTAGGGGCCCCAAAGCGTGAGAAGAAGTCTGGTATCCAAATGTCTAAAAATGCCCTCCTAAAAGGAATTTGGGCCCCTTTGCGCATCTAGGCTGCAAAAAAGTGTCACACATCTGGTATCGCCGTACTCAGGAGAAGTTGGGGAATGTGTTTTGGGGTGTCATTTTACATATACCCATGCTGGGTGAGATAAATATCTTGGTCAAATGCCAACTTTGTATAAAAAAATGGGAAAAGTTGTCTTTTGCCAAGATATTTCTCTCACCCAGCATGGGTATATGTAAAAAGACACCCCAAAACACATTCCCCAACTTCTCCCGAGTACGGAGATACCAGATGTGTGACACTTTTTTGCAGCCTAGGTGGGCAAAGGGGCCCATATTCCAAAGAGCACCTTTCGGATTTCACTGGTCATTTACCTACTTACCACACATTAGGGCCCCTGGAAAATGCCAGGGCAGTATAACTACCCCACAAGTGACCCCATTTTGGAAAGAAGACACCCCAAGGTATTCCGTGAGGGGCATGGCGAGTTCCTAGAATTTTTTATTTTTTGTCACAAGTTAGTGGAAAATGATGATTTTTTTTTTTTTTTTTTTTTTCATACAGTCTCATATTCCACTAACTTGTGACAAAAAATAAAAACTTCCATGAACTCACTATGCCCATCAGCGAATACCTTGGGGTCTATTCTTTCCAAAATGGGGTCACTTGTGGGGTAGGTATAATGCCCTGGTATTTTAGGGGCCCAAATGTGTGGTAAGGAGTTTGAAATCAAATTCTGTAAAAAATGACGAGTGAAATCCGAAAGGTGCTCTTTGGAATATGGGCCCCTTTGCCCACCTAGGCTGCAAAAAAGTGTCACACATCTGGTATCTCCGTACTCAGGAGAAGGTGGGGAATGTGTTTTGGGGTGTCATTTTACATATACCCATGCTGGGTGAGATAAATATCTTGGTCAAATGCCAACTTTGTATAAAAAAATGGGAAAAGTTGTCTTTTGCCAAGATATTTCTCTCACCCAGCATGGGTATATGTAAAAAGACACCCCAAAACACATTCCCCAACTTCTCCTGAGTACGGAGATACCACATGTGTGGCACTTTTTTGCAGCCTAGGTGGGCAAAGGGGCCCATATTCCAAAGAGCACCTTTTGGATTTCACTGGTCATTTACCTACTTACCACACATTAGGGCCCCTGGAAAATGCCAGGGCAGTATAACTACCCCACAAGTGACCCCATTTTGGAAAGAAGACACCCCAAGGTGAGGGGCATGGCGAGTTCCTAGAATTTTTTATTTTTTGTCACAAGTTAGTGGAAAATGATGATTTTTTTTTTTTTCATACAAAGTCTCATATTCCACTAACTTGTGACAAAAAATAAAAACTTCCATGAACTCACTATGCCCATCAGCGAATACCTTGGGGTCTCTTCTTTCCAAAATGGGGTCACTTGTGGGGTAGTTATACTGCCCTGGCATTCTAGGGGCCCAAATGTGTGGTAAGGAGTTTGAAATCAAATTCTGTAAAAAATGACGAGTGAAATCCGAAAGGTGCTCTTTGGAATATGGGCCCCTTTGCCCACCTAGGCTGCAAAAAAGTGTCACACATCTGGTATCTCCGTATTCAGGAGAAGTTGGGGAATGTGTTTTGGGGTGTCTTTTTACATATACCCATGCTGGGTGAGAGAAATATCTTGGCAAAAGACAACTTTTCCCATTTTTTTATACAAAGTTGGCATTTGACCAAGATATTTATCTCACCCAGCATGGGTATATGTAAAATGACACCCCAAAACACATTCCCCAACTTCTACTGAATACGGAGATACCAGATGTGTGACACTTATTTGCAGCCTAGGTGGGCAAAGGGGCCCACATTCCAAAGAGCACCTTTCGGATTTCACTCGTCATTTTTTACAGAATTTGATTTCAAACTCCTTACCACACATTTGGGCCCCTAGAATGCCAGGGCAGTATAACTACCCCAAAAGTGACCCCATTTTGGAAAGAAGAGACCCCAAGGTATTTCGTGATGGGCATAGTGAGTTCATGGAAGTTTTTATTTTTTGTCACAAGTTAGTGGAATATGAGACTTTGTAAGAAAAAAAAAAAGAAATCATCATTTTCCGCTAACTTGTGACAAAAAATAAAAAGTTCTATGAACTCACTATGCCCATCAGCGAATACCTTAGGGTGTGTACTTTCCGAAATGGGGTCATTTGTGGGGTGTTTGTACTGTCTGGGCATTGTAGAACCTCAGGAAACATGACAGGTGCTCAGAAAGTCAGAGCTGCTTCAAAAAGCGGAAATTCACATTTTTGTACCATAGTTTGTAATCGCTATAACTTTTACCCAAACCATTTTTTTTTTACCCAAACATTTTTTTTTTATCAAAGACATGTAGAACAATAAATTTAGAGCAAAATTTATATATGGATGTCGTTTTTTTTGCAAAATTTTACAACTGAAAGTGAAAAATGTCATTTTTTTGCAAAAAAATCGTTAAATTTCGATTAATAACAAAAAAAGTAAAAATGTCAGCAGCAATGAAATACTACCAAATGAAAGCTCTATTAGTGAGAAGAAAAGGAGGTAAAATTCATTTGGGTGGTAAGTTGCATGAACGAGCAATAAACGGTGAAAGTAGTGTAGGTCAGAAGTGTAAAAAGTGGCCTGGTCTTTCAGGGTGTTTAAGCACTGGGGGCTGAGGTGGTTAAAGGATAACTGTCACATTTAGACCCTAATTTCAATTTTCATATATGTAGTTACTAATAACATGATATTCCAGAATCAGTTACTATTAGACTGACTTAGCCCATATATAATAAGATTCAGCCCTTAGCAACCAGTCTGAATAAAACTGCAATTTCACTATTCAGTTAAGATGGCCGCCACTGCCCTCACCCTGAAGCTAATCCCGCCTGCCCTCACTAGCCTGTAACAATAGCCCCCCAAAAGTGTCAGTAACCAGAGCTCTCCCCCCTAAAGGGTTAATCTCCTGCAGCACAAAGGGGTCCTCTTACCACATGTTGCTTTCATTTATACACTGAGCAGACGACAGATCTCCCTTCCCTGGTCTGCGCTGCTTCAACTCTGCATTCTCCAGCTCTGCTGAGTGAGGGAGCGTCTGCCAAGCGCAGGGACAGGGAGAAGTGCACACAGCCCAGGCACTGTTATCAGCTGCTGGGGAGGACCTGACTTTAATCATTTACTTACAGTCCCAGGCTGTCAGTAATCTGACCTTGCATGCTGCCTGCTCAGTCTATGGGACCATGCCTAGCAACCCTATTTTAAGCACAGGAAAAAATAGGCAGTACAGGGAACAAAAATGTGGAATTAAGGGGTAATTGAATACACAGTGAAAAGTTGAAATAGGGCCACCAAGGAGATATTAATCACCACAATCCAATACTCCAAAAAAAAATAAAAAATACGACAGTTATCCTTTAATAGACAATTTGAGTGACAGCTGTAGTTTTAAGGCTGCATTACACCTGCAGATTTTCCAGCAGATGATCGCTAACGAGCATTCGTATGAATGCTCGTTAGTGATCATCTTGCAGTGTAATACTGGCGCTAATTGCCAGATGAACGAGCAAACACTTGTCCATCGAGCAAACACTTGTCCATCGGGCAATTATGTTTAAAAATCATTGCTTGCTGGCGGCAGATCGTGCTGTCTAATTACGATCTATCGGCGGCAAACCACTAGACACCATGCTGAGGAGGAGATTGCTGCATGTAATAGAAGCAGTCTCCTCCGCTAGCTAGCAGGTGATTGTTGGGAGGGAACTCTTCCCTCCCGACAATCTCTTAGTCAATTGGCCAGGCTTTAGTTTCAGAAATAAATATGGATGGTAAAGATGTAAGATGAAGATCTATACCAGTGATCGCTAAACTCTGGCACTCCAGCTGTTATGAAACTACGACTCCCAGCATGCTCCATTCATTTGTATGGAGTTCTGAGAGCAGCCAAGCAAGTATGCATCTTAGGAGTTGTCGTTTTTCCACATCTGAAGTGCCGGAGCCTATCCATCACAGGTACATTGCTAAGGACTCTTTTACATACAATACCTGAAAGACTACTGATTGTTAAAGGGAACCTGTCACTGGGATTTTGGGTATAGAGCTGAGGACATGGGTTGCTAGATCACCGCTAGCACATCCGCAATATCCAGTCCCCATAGCTCTGTGTGCTTTTATTGTGTAAAAAAACTGATTTGATACATATGCAAATCAACCTGAGATGAGTCAGAGCTTTAAAATATGACTCTTCTCTGGTCACACAAGTAAGATATGACTCTTTTATGTTAATTTGCATATGTATCAAATCGTTTTTTTTTACACAATAAAAGCACACAGAGCTATGGGGACTGGGTATTGCGGATGTGCTAGTGGCCATCTAGTAACCCATGTCCTCAGCTGTATACAAAAAATCCCGGTGACAGGTTCCCTTTAAATGTGAGTTGCTGATACAATGTCCACCAAGAGCATTATTAAGGAATGCTGTCAGTTCACTATGAAGTGTTAATGGCAGTCTCTTACTGGACTTTCTTTCACCTTCAGTAGTTTAATATGGGCACTTATTGCTGCTGTGGTTTAACAGTCCCTCTTTAATGTACCAGCACCTACATCAGTTTTAAAAGCTTTATCTCTCATTGCAACTTTAATCTCTCGCTTGGTTGACCGCCAGTAACATAAAGACCATACTAACTCCACCAGGAGAACAGGTTATTATATTCCACAGGTGTCTTTGAGGCATCACTTTGAATTTAACCAGCTAAAAGATAAAAGCTTTAAAATGTCAGACGGGGAAAAACAATTCAAAAAAAGAGCTAAACATAAAAGAGGAATAAAATGACCAGCATTGTGAAGATTGCTAGACCAAAATAAAGCAAAGCCCAGATGAAATATTATATTTTGCTTTACATATAAGCAGCTGGCATGAGTTCATTTTCAAAGGAGGCTTCTATGAGTGATGCATGGCAAATAAGAGATAAAACGGCAATCTAAAAAATAAAATATACATAAAAAAAGTCCATAGAACCAAAAAGGATATAAAGTGGCTGCAACCTAGTAACGGACAGTTGCTTTTCCAACCATCTAAATAACTGCATAACATACTGTGATTAGAAGACCAGCTTTATGTTTTGTATACTCCAGTTAGAATGCAGACCTCATAACATACACTATGGTTGTTAACGGTATAAAGGCATTAAAGATGTTACTGTAATATACAGAATACGGTTTGCATTATAGACAAGTTACTATTAATGCAATTGCATATCATTATTTATTTGAAAACGCTGTACATCCAAGAGTGGATATAATACATAACATAAAACACAAGTAGAATATGCATGAACTTAGTGACAGATTGATACAGCAGTGGAAAGGACCCTACCGCGAGAGATTATAATCTACAAGGGAAAGGGGAAGGACACAGTAGGTGTGGGTAAAAACTGCTTATGGCAGGTGGTAGGATTTCCTGAAGAGTTGGGATTTCAGGTTACTTTTGAAGGTTTGGATGTTGTTGGGAGAGTCTGATGTGCTGGGTAGGAAATTCCAGGATATGGGTTGATGCACACAGGAAATCTTATACACCAGTGTTCCTCAACTCCAGTCCTCAGGGCCCACCTGCCGATCATAATTTGAGGGTATCCCACAGAATAAATACCTGTGATAAGTCCTAATGCACTGACACTAAATCACCTGCTCCATACTAAGGAAATCCTGAAAACATGACCAGTAGGTTGGCCATGAGGACTGAAGTTGAGGAGCACTGTTATATATGACTGAGCGAGGAGAACAAAGAAGGAGGTCTTGAGAGGATCAGAGATTACGTGTGGGGATTTGTGGGGAAAGTATGTCCGAAACATCAGGAAGGGATACATTGAGGATGGCCTTATATGTTGTTGTTAGTATCTTAAACTGAATTTGCTGGGCAATGGGGAGCCAGTGAATGGATAGTCAGAAGAGAAACAAGGGGAGAGGTGGACTAACCTGACAGAGTGCTAATAGATTGGACAGATGAAAGAGTGCTAGATGGCAGACCACAGAGGAAGATGTTACAGTAGTCCTGGTGTGATATAACATGAGGGGTGTAGGAGAGAAGCCACTTGGGGACGGAGTAGAAAGTTATTATTTTTTTTAATTTTTCTTTGGTCTTGTGAGTGTGTGTGTCAGGGAAGGGAGAGCCACTGAGTCAAAAGCTGAAATAATTGTTGTAGAAAACCGAGACTAAGAGAGAGTTACAGAGAGTGGGAGTAGAGAGATGTTGGAGTTTTGTATGAGTGAGTGCTAGTACATAGTCTGGATGGGCAGTTGAAGATTGTGGTCAGAGAGGGGGAGAGGCTAGTGTGAGAGATTACACAGGGAGCAGAAGTGGGTGAAAACAAGGTTTAGTGTGCATATGCACTATTCCTCAAAACCCTATATACTGTCATTCTTAGGCCTGCTTCCGTTTGCCGCATTACAAATTTTCCATGTTGTAGTAGTACCACAAGGACAATTTTTTAACATTCAATAAAGTCTGTATGTCCGCGTAGGAGACAGACCCATCGACTGCTGTAGTTGTTTGCTTCAATGCTTTTGAGGACTCTATTCAGTGAGACAGTGACCAAAGTGGTGCTTTCACTGTGTTTGAAATGACAAGTAATTAACATGCTTTTAATGCTCGTCATTTAATGAGTACATTAAAACCCTTGTATGAGGGATTTATCCTGTAGTAGTGGTGTTTCACTATTGGAGGCATATGTCTCTTGCTTTTTCTACAGGATTGCAGGGGATGTGAGCGAAGGGTGTTTAGCTGTTACCATTGGCAACAGCATGACCTGACTGACAGTAGGGGAAATAAGTTTGTTATGAGCTATCAATTATTGGATAAATAAATGAATTCCTTAAAGAGAATCTGTCACCAAAAAATGCAGTGCAATCTGAAGGCACCATGTTATAGAACGGGAGAAGCTGAGCAGATTGATATATAGTGTGACACAGTGAGAGGTTTGGTCTGGGAAAACATGTGCTGCTGGGCTGATTTACAGCCAGGTGAGGTCAAATACCGGACCGGATTTTAAATGTTGGTCCAGGTTTTGGCAGCACCTGGCTGTCCTTAAATAGGCAGCTGGGCTCAGAAGCCAGGTCTCTGCGTTGGGATCTGGGAGCCTTGTGTCTGCATAAAGGTTTGCTACCTGTTTGGCGTAAAGACAGGTTGGTGCTGCTATCAGCAAGGACTCTAAGGTACTCCTACAAAACTATATATCAATCTGCTCAGCTTCTCATGCTCTATAACATGGTGCTGTCAGATTGCATTGCATTTTTTGGTGAAAGAACCTCTTCCCTTAGTGACCACTAGTACACCTTTTTACTAACGTAAACAAAGAGGGTTTTAGCTAAACAGCTGGCTTTAATCAATCATTACATGTACTTAAAACAGTGCATTAAAAACTATAACTTGTCCTGCAAAAAATAAGACCTTATACAAGTACATTGATGAAAAAACTAAAAAAGTTATAGCTCTTGGAATGCAATTTAAAAAAAATAAAATATGCGGTCACTAAGGGGTTAAAGGGAACCTGTCACCGGGATTTTGGGTATAGAGCTGAGGATATGGGTTGCTAGCACATCCACAATACCCAGTCCCCATAGCTCTGTGTGCTTTCATTGTGTAAAAAAAAACGATTTGATACATATGCAAATTAACCTGAGATGAGTCCTGTATGTGAGATGAGTCAGGGACATGACTCATCTCAGGTTAATTTGCATATGTATCAAATAGTTTTTTTTACACAATAAAAGCACACAGAGCTATGGGGACTGGGTATTGTGGATGTGCTAGCGGCCATCTAGCAACCCATGTCCTCAGCTCTACACACAAAATCCTGGTGACAGGTTCCCTTTAATAACATTTCTGACTGCTCATTTTGAGAGCAGTGCGAGTTGGATTTTTTTTTTTTAGAACCATTAGATGTAATAGCTGTTACTGCTGTTAATGTAGCAGAATATATGTAGCATAGCTGGTAATAATGTTACAGAAACTGTGATGAGGACTACTGTGTAGGCAATCAATAATACCATTCAACAAACACTGTGGTAAGTGTCTGTGCACTATGGCTGGTATAATATCTGCTCTACTGTGTATTGTTGTATGGCAGTAAATCAGGTATCATTATACAGCATTAATATGGACACTATTATGGCAATATTACACTTAGTACTGTTTAATGGGCAGATGCATGACACTATGATATACAGTGAGGAACAGAAGTATTTGAACACCCTGCGATTTTGCAAGTTCTCCCACTTAGAAATCATGGAGGGGTCTGAAATTCACATTGTAGGTGCATTCACACTCTGAGAGACAGAATAAAATAAAAAATTCAGGAAATCACATTGTCTGATTTGTAAAGAATGTATTTGTCTTGCATTGCTGAACATAAGTATTTGAACACCTGAGAAACAGCAAGAATTCTGGCTCTCAAAGACCTGTTACTGTGCCTTTAAAATGTCCACCTCCACTCATTAATCTGATTTTTTCTTTTTTTTTTAATTCTCTCTCTCAGAGTGTGAATGCACCTACAATGTGAATTTCAGACCCCTCCATGATTTCTAAGTGGAAGAACTTGCAAAATCGCAGGGTGTTGAAATACTTCTGTTCCTCACTGTAGGTATATACAGGTACTGTTACATGGACACTAAAGGGTACTAGTGGGCATCATATGGCAGTGTTCTGCATTATATGAGCATTAGATATTGTATGGCATGATTAAAGAGAATATGTCACCAGTTTTTTGCTGCCCTAACTAGGGGGAGCATAAACTAGAGACAGATCCCTTGAGCAAAATGTTGGGTCACTTACTTTAATTGACCTAGCAGTTTGCTAAGATCTTGTAGTGAACAGTTTCAGTATTTTAGCTGTTTAACACACAGCATATGCTGGGGAGTCCAAAATTCATGAGGATCGGGCTCTAACCGCCCTTACCGCTGTTTGCAAGAGGAAAAAATATGTAAATGTGCAGGATGGGATAGGAAGAGCTGGGTCATCTAGAATATGAGGACTCATTAGGGGGGAATTTATCATTTCCCCCCATGCTAGTCTTCTTCTGCCATAAAAAAGTTGGCAAATGGCTAGAAATACTGATGATGGAGCCTATAGGTTCAGGGTGGCCACTCCTACAGCATTTCCAAAGTTAACTCCCCCCTCCCATCCCAACTCACACATTATAATAGCCAATAATTAAAGATACAAATGACCACAGGTCAAAAGTGAGAATAAAGAACAAAAAAAAAAGTTAAGATCAGCATTGTCGGCTAATTGCAAAATTATTCACATTACCGTTCCAATCAGTATTAGGTTTCCAAATAAGTTTGTTAACTGAACATAAATATTGCTGTAGAATCCTTTACTACTAAATAAGACACAAACAATTTACATAATTGGTTCAAGAGCTCTAAATTATCTACCAAGTAAAAGTGACCCTTCAGAAAAGCACTTTCTAATAGCTTGATTAGTGAAACAGTTGATGATCCAGTACAGTATTTTAGGGACAAAAAGGATTTAAATAGCGTTAATATAAGGTATTTTTATATCCTGGTTGTATGCAACGGTAATAACAAAATGAACAATATTATTTCCGTGCCCTAGGAAAGAATTAGCAAGTCAAATATTGAGTCAGGCCTCCAGCATATGCTAAGAAGATTGCTTTGATCTTATCCGATCTAAAAGCTCCATTATTGAATTTATACTCTGTGAACACATACAAGGCCAATATACAATGCATACATAACTACACTGTTTGAAGAAGCAGGGAACGGTGCTTCACAAAGAGTAAAGAGGATATAAGCTAAAATATATCAAAATGGGTGTATATAAAATTCTGTTAATTTACTTCAAATATTACTGTAGCTCTCTCATATTACACAGATTAGACCGAGCTAAAAAAACAAAAACAAAGAAAGGAATGTAAAAGTATACAGCTCCTTGAGCAGATGAGGCCACTGTTGGCCGGGGATTCAAACACAGATCTACTTTTTGCCATAATTTTTGTATAAAGTATTTCTAAAGCCATTTCTGAGAGCAAGCGCCAGGACAGGGGGGTCATGGGCAGACATAAGCAAGTGTTGGCAGTCCAGTTTTCTCTGGTCTCTCAGTAACAGAGAAGCACAGGGAATAGAGATAAAGAAGCAGAGCTGCCAGTGGTCAGGGTGGGCAGTACAGGGATCTCTCCCATCATCTATTTATCCCCCAGGACTGTGACTGTGACAAGGGGACATCCTCTGCGTCTGGAGGAAAGAAGGTTTGTACACAAACATAGAAGAGGATTCTTTACGGTAAGAGCAGTGAGACTATGGAACTCTCTGCCTGAGGAGGTGGTGATGGTGAGTTCACTAAAATAATTCAAGAGGGGCCTGGATGTATTTCTGGAGTGTAATAATATTACAGGCTATAGCTACTAGAGAGGGATCGTTGATCCAGGGAGTAATTCTGATTGCCTGAAGCGGGGAAAATTGGCTTCTATCTCACAGTTTTTTTGCCTTCCTCTGGATCAACTTAAAGGATAACAGGCCGAACTAGATGGACAGATGTATTTTTTCGGCCTTATAAACTATGTTACTATGTTACATAGGCAGGGATCATTAGTGCACATAAAGGAAGCAAAATGGTGGGGTAGTAAGATAAGAGGCAGGTTGATAAACATGCCCCTGTATGTTCCAGAGTCATCTTCAGTGTTCAGTAGCAATGTTCAGTTAGTGTACTGCTAAGAAGACTCTTTATACCTTGTTTTCTGGTTAAAATAAACATCTTTTCCGAATAAAGTATATAAAAAAAAAATGCTTAAAACCACTGTCCCTATGTAATATTAAAAATACACTGAAATAAAGGTTATACTTTAAGTTACTTTTACAATAAATCTGCAAAAATTAGCCAAAGAAAATTGATCAATATTCATATGATCCATTCCAGATGCGGAACATCTGAAAGGCTGGAGGAGCTTAGTTTCTGAGATGTTCCAATTCAAGATCCTTCTTATTTCCTAAAAGGTTATGGACACCTTTGGGGGCATTTCATTTTCTACTGCATTGTACCTATTTTGGGCTATTTTACAATAGAACTTTATTAAAAGCCTTCAACGGTTTGTCTTCTGCAGCCTTCAGGTTTTCATTGATGCTGCAGAGTGTTTTTTTCCCTAGTAATGGGGAGGGGATAACACCAAATGACACACAGAACGAATAGACCAGAGTATAGACCAAAGCTAAGGGGGAGGGATGGTGACCTCCTAGGAATCCCTAGACCTCTCCCTGACTCCTGCCAGTATGAGTAGACCCTGAAGGTGGAAATAATCATACAGCGGAACCTAGGCCCTAGGAATGGTTGCAGGGAATGAGACTACTGGTTCCTTCCCAGATAAAGGAACCAGCATCTCCCTGAGGCCTAGACAACACACAAGCGAACAACAAAATGCAAGACAAAATGCACTTAGCTTAAAGTAGAATGGAGGAGCAGGAGATGCAAAGGAACAACACACCAGCTCAACCAACTCCAGCAGGAAATATCAACCGCATGGTAAGCAGTGTGAGTCAGAACTAAATAGGGCCTCAGTAATGACTACAAGCTGCACCTGACAAATGGCAGAGAAAAGTCTAAGGCGCATTTGGAGTAAAATGGCCTGAACAGGCATCTATGACTCTTGTACAGGCGTTATTGCCACCTCTGGTTCAGACGTTTAGCCGACTCCAGCTAAGCCAGATTTTTGTGATCAGTAATTACCGTAATGGGATGAATCGCTCCTTCCAATAACGCGATTCCTCAAAAGCCAACTTAATGGCCAGCAACTCTCTATTACCTAGATCATAATTTCTTTCAGCAGTAGAGAGTTTTTTAGAGAAAAAAGCACATGGGCGCCATTTGCTAGGAGAAGGACCCTGCGACAAGACTGCTCCAACCCCTACCTCGGATGAGTCAACTTCCACAATGAATGGCTGTGACACATCAGGTTGCACCAGTATAGGAGCAGAAGCAAAACATTCCTTCACAGCTGAAAAGGCTTGTAATGCCTCATCAGACCAGACTGAGAAATCAACACCTTTCTTAGTCATATCTGTTAATAGTTTAACAACAGTCGAGTAATTCAAGATAAATTTACGGTAGTAGTTTTGGTGAACCCTAAAAATCGCATGAGCACTTTCAGATTTTCGGGTCGATCCCAGTCCAACACAGCACAGACTTTTTCTGGATCCATACGAAAACCCGAAGATGAGGGTAGGTAACCCAGGAATTGCACTTCCGGAACCGCAAATACACGATTCTCCATCTTAGCATACAATTTGTTCTCCCTTAGGATCTGTAAGACCTGTCTCACATGATCCTGATGCTTCTCCATGTCGGGGGAATAAATTAAAATATCATACAGATGCACCACCACAAACCTGCCTACCAGATGATGAAAGATGTCATTCATGAAATGTTTAAAAACAGCAGGAGCATTAACCCAATAGGCATGACCAAATTCTCAAAATGACCTTCAGGGGTATTAAAGGCAGTCTTCCATTTGTCCCCCTCCTTGATCTTTACCAGATTATATGCCCCCCTCAAATCCAACTTAGAGAACACTTTGGCACCGACAATCTGATTGAACAAATCTGGGATCAAAGGAAGGGGGATAGGGATCACAGGCAGTAATGCAATTGAGCTCACGGAAGTCCAAACATGGCTTAAGGGTTCGGTCCTTTTTTACAAAGAAGAACCCTGCAGCTACTGGTGATTTGGATTGTCTAATATGACCTTTAACCAAGCTCTCGGTGATATATTCTTGCATGGCTACTCTTTCGGGTTCAGAAAGATTATAACACCGAGACTTGGGCAATCTAGCTCCGGGAATAAGTTTGACGGTTCAATCATACTCCCGATGTGGAGGTAACTCCTGGTCTCTACTTTTAGAGAAAACATCAGAAAAATCAGAAATAAAAGAAGGTACAATTTTAGTGGTTACAACAGAAAGCGACATGTTAAGACAGTTGTTTATGCAAGAATCACTCGAATCAAGAATCTGTCTTGCTTGCCAATCGATGGTAGGGTTATGTTTGGATAACAACGCTAAACCTAGCTCCAGAGGAGCAGGCAGACCCTCCAGCGCAATACTTTTGTGAGAGTGGAGTGGAATCAATCGCAAACACGTCTAAGTCTAATGCACTTGTTGTGAAACAATGCATACGGACGAATTGGCCATCCATTAGGTTAACCCCTGCCCCACTTTCAATAAATACACCAATTCCCACAGTTTTGGAGTCTAGCGCCACCTTGGCAGGCAGGAGAAATCGGGTACTAACGGAAAATGACAAAAGTACATTCTCAGATTCCCCACCCACACTACCAAGAGTGAGAAGAGGACTCTATCTTTTTCACCTTGACGTTTAATATAAGGACAAAATGTCCCCCTTTACCACAAAAAAAGCAGAGTCTTTTTTTAACCCTAACGTTTTTATCACCAGGTCCAGGAGTGACTTCCCCCAAACTGCATTGGCTCATCATCAGACATGAGCTCAAGTGCCTCCCTACCCAAAGTGTCGGAAGAGGATGCAGTAATGACTACAAGCTGCACTTGACAAGAGGTGTGATCATTACCAAACAATACTGAAAGGAGAAAACAGAGAGAATGTCAGATATTTTCACGTGCCGCCAGTCTCTCCGATCTTTTCACCTCTGTCATGGGAGGGACTGACGTAGTTTTGTACCCTTCTCAATAAAATCCATTAGGCTTGTTTCACATTTGTGCTGAACAGTTCCATCGTGTTAAACAGATCTGTTTCAAACAGCAGAAACCCGCAGCTAATGACCGCGACTGGCAATAATGCTGATCGCGGTCATTAAAGGGTAAAAAACCCAGGAACTCGCGCTTCCGGGCTTCATAACTGAATCCTCTGCAGCCAATGAGGATGCCAATAATTGATTTCAATACGCTGGGGCTCTCTGAAGAGACCCAGGGTATTGAAGATGCAATTCTTATTTTGGCCAGCAGGTGGCAGGCCAACATAAGAAATGAGCAATTCTAGTACCAATATGGATATACATAGAGTTGTTGCGATACCAAATTTTTGATTCGGTTTCGATACCATGAAAAAGTATTGCGATACTCGATACCATTCGATACCACGCGAAAAAAATAAACAAAAAAAGCCACGTGCATTCCTCATTTTTAAAAATGGCGAATCGCGCAGTTTTTATTTTATTTTTTCTGTTCCGGCATTCACCACCTAGATTTTTTTTTTATATTTTAATAGTTTGGACTTTTCTGACGTGGCGATGTAATATGTTTATTTATATATTTTATATGTGAAATTGGGAAAAGGGGGGTGATTTATACTTCATATTTTAGTGTTTGTTTTTTTTCACTTTTTATTTAATAACTATTTCCCCCCTTAGGGGCGAGAACCTGGGATCTTTCATCCCTTTTCCTATTCACCCTGATAGATCTCTATCAGGGTGAATAGGACTCCACACTGTCCCTGCTGCTCTGTGCTTTGTGCACACAGCATCAGGGATGTTACCATGGCAACCAGGGCTTCTGTAGCGTCCTGGCTGCCATGGTAACCGATCGGAGCCCCAGGCTTACACAGCTGGGGCTCCGATCAGAAGCTGCCACTGCACCACCAATGAGGGGGAGTGGAGAGGTCCCTGTGGCCACTGCCACCAATGATTTTAATACTAGAGGGTTGAGAGGGGCCGGCGCACTGTGCCACCAATGATTTTAATGGGATGGGGGGATTGAGGGGGGGGGGGCACACTGCACCACCAATGATTTTGGACCACCGCTGATCGCAGCTCCCTGTCAGGGGCAGGGTGCCGGCAATGCGATTCTGCTGCCGGCACCCGCCTCCTGTATGTGTTAAAGACTGACTACTGTATATGAGTCCAGACTTTCACTATTAGGCCACACAGAGCGGCGCCCAGCGATGTCTCAGCACTCACCATTTAGTCCTGGGCGCCGCTCCGTTCGCCCGCAGTGCCTAGGGTTGCCACCTTTTCTTCAAGCCAAACCCGAACAGAAGGGAGGGAGGGCCCTTTCCAGGCCCCACCCATGTCCCACCTCCAGCCACGCCCATGCCCCGCCTCCAACCACGCCCATGTCCCACCTCCACCCCTGATTGCTGTCGCACCGCAATCGTTACGCCCCTGATCCCACGCCTGCGCCGTACTGTTTAGTATTCGACGCAGACGCAGGATTTACGGGACGAAGAGGAGAACTCGGACGTCAATCAACTAAACATGGGCGTGCCACTGCCAAAGGTGAATGGACGGAGCCTCTAGGTGCTGCAGCAACGCCCTCATAGCACCTAGAGGCTCATTAGCATATCATGTCTTTATTTTAAAGGGCTTCTGTCACCCCACTAAAGTGATTTTTTTTTTTGGGGCTAGTTAAATTAGTTATATTGCGATATATGAAAATATAATGGTGTTACTTACTTTGATCCAGCAGTTTATTAAAAAAATGAAGTTTTATAATATGTAAATTCGGTCTCTACCAGCAAGTAGGGCGGCTACTTGCTGGTAGCTGCTGCAGAAATCTGCCCCCTCGTCGTGTTGATTGACAGGGCCAGCCGGCATTTCAAAAATCGCGCGCCTGTGTGGATTCGGCGCAGGCGCTCTGAGATGAGGAGGCTCGTCTCCTCAGAACTCCCTCAGTGCGCCTGCGCCGATGACGTCTTCTATTTTGGTGATGTCATCGGCGCAAGCGCACTGAGGGAGTTCTGAGGAGACGAGCCTCCTCATCTCAGAGCGCCTGCGCCGAATCAACACAGGCGCGCGATTTTTGAAATGCCGACAGGGCCAGCCGGAGGAGGAGATCCCGGCTGGCCCTGTCAATCAACACGACGAGGGGGCGGTTTTCTGCAGCAGCTACCAGCAAGTAGACGCCCTACTTGCTGGTAGAGACCGAATTTACATATGATAAAACTTCATTTTTTGAATAAACTGCTGGATCAAAGTAAGTAACACCATTATATTTTCATATATCGCAATATAACTAATTTAACTGGCCCCAAAAAAAAAACAACACTTTAGTGGGGTGACAGAAGCCCTTTAAGAGAACGGCAGCAGGCAGGGAGTTATAAAACACACTGTTATGCACTGCTGACATCAGCCCATCGCTGATGTCAATCAGCTACATAACATAAATGTTTTTTCTGATTGACAGATTCAGAAACCTGAGGCTGTTTAAACACTGTTACAAACATGCTTCAAATGTTTTATATTTATACCTTTTTAGAAGTAAAGTAAGTGATTACCTAGTGTCACAGTCAGACTCAGTCTTGGTCATGTTGAAAAACTAGCAGGGCACAGCGGGCACAGTCTGGGCTGGGCACTAGTTGGGCAGGCTGCTGGAGCCTGGAGCTGCTGGAAGAATGATTTCAAATCTCCCTCCCTGCCTCTCTCTCTGATGTCACTTCCTGTGGACTTGACTTAGTTCCTTATCAGAGAGAAGGAGGGAGGGACTGAGAGGCAGAGGAGGAGCGAGGAGACTGGAGACTACTAAACAGTGAGTGAGCTGCTGCGGCTGCGCTGCCTGCCTGGCAGCCGCATCACTGTAGTGATTGTAGACTGGAGGAGGAGGGGGACTGGGGGAGGGAGCGCTCCGCTCAGCTGATCATCAGTGACAGTGCAGTGCACTCAGACAGCAGCAGCTTAAATATGCGATCGGACGGACTCCACACTGACTGTCTGCAGTTTCAATGAATAGAATAGAATAATCCTGTGTCCGGGTCTAAGAAAGGCTTGTACCCGGGCACAGGATTGCAAACCCGGACTGTCCGGGTCAATCCCGGACGGGTGGCAACCCTAGCAGTGCCCCATTACTGTCTCCTCTCCTGCTCCACATGCTGCTGATTACTATCGGAGCGATGGGAGGAGACATCAGCTTCACTAGTGGGCGTTCCTTCTCCCTGGCTGTAGCGCTGTCCAATCGCAGCGCAGGGAAAAGGAACGCCCACTAGTGAAGCTGATGTCTCCTCCCATCGCTCCGATAGTAATCCTATCATTGGTGGCGCAGTGCGCCCGCCCCTCCTCCACCCCCTCTCTTCTCATTGCCGCCCCTCCTCCGCCCCTCTCTTCTCATTGGTGGCAGCGGCAGCAGCACAGGGGGAGGGAGGACAGCTTCCTTCTCCCCGTGCTGCTGAGAGAGAACATGAGCGCGCCGATAGCAGCGCGCTCATGTTCAGAGATACTAGACTGCGCAGCAGCGCAGCCCAGTATCGAAAAAACGGAAATCCCGGTATCGTATCGATACCGGGACAAAAGTATCGATTGGGTATCGAAATTTCGATACCCGCAACAACCCTAGATATACAATAAACATAATGGTATAGAAAAAAAAATAATCCAGAGTTTTGTAACCTCAGATACGAGCTACAAAACCATAAAAAAAAGTTTAAAAAAACCACTGTTAAAAATATATTAATAAATTTTTTAAAGAAATATAAACGTTTAAAATCACTTCCATTTCTGTAGAATAAAAAATAAATACATACATTAAATATATAAACATCATGGACATCACTGCGCACGAAAACGCCTGTATTATTAAAATATTTTTCCAATACGGCGAATAGCATAATGGAAAAAAGGGTCAAAACGGCCGATTCACCTTTTTTCATCGCTTCTCTTACCCAAAATTTTTTTTATAAAATGTGATCAAGATGTCATACATACTCCAAAATGGTATCAATACAAACTAAAGATTGTTCTGCAAAAAATAAGCCCCCACACAGCTCGGTAGATGTAATTATAAAAATAAAGTTATGAGGGTCAGAATATGGTGATGTAAAAAAAGTTTTAATATATTTTTACACTGTTTAGACATAAAAGAAAACTATTCATATGTGGTATCGTTGTAATCGTACTGACCCAGATAATGAAGTGCACAGGTCAGTTTTTCTGCAAAGGGAACGCCGTAGGAACAAAACCCATAAAATGGTGGAGGAATTGCGTTTTTTTTCCCAATTCAATCCTATTTGGAATTTTTTTCCCACTTCCCACTACATTTTATGCCATATTAAATGGTGGCATTAGAAATTACATCTTGTCCCACAAAAAATAAGACCTTATATGGATAAGTTAACGGAAAAATAAAAAGTTTTGGCTCAAGGAATATAGGGAAGAAAAATGAAAACGCAAAAACAAAAAACATCTGGTATCCTAAGGGTTAAGGACAAGTTAGGAACTCTGTATAAGAAGATATCACGGTAAGTGCTGTTAATACACACCATTTTTCTGTACTGTATTGTAGATGGACAGAAATATGTAGGACAAGGAAGACTCAAGGAACCATCTGGTAAGAACATACAGTTTGATGCTCACACCATAGGCACGCCAGCAATCACATTTTGACATTTACATGGGGAGCCATTACACATAAACATACTGTCTGAATATATACAATCACAAGCGAGCAATAAGATTCTTAAGGGTCATCTGGAATGAGAACATACCATTTTGTTGTTTATTTCATGGAAATGAATCTCACAGACTTTCTCCACAATCTCTTCATTTTCAAAGGTTACAAAACCAAAACCTGAAAAAGAAAATTATGATGTTTACCGTGTGAAAGCTAAAAAAAATAAATCCTGCATCTTTTGATGTATATTCATTCAGAGGAAATTACCACACAAAGTAATGTAACATAAAGAGACTCCTAGTCAGTTAAGAATAAAAGCAAGAGAAAACAAGGCATGCTCCAAATGTATGAGATCAAATAATTCCTGTGACATTACCTAACTGAAGACAGTAATAGGACTGCACTCGTAAATGTTTTTATTTGTTGTTTTACTCATAACACCAAACTATAGTAATAAGCATACACCATAGAAAATGTATGACTATAATGAAATACAGAGAGAAACATTTATAAAAGAGCAAGCAGAATACCGTTTTATGTACTGTTCTAATATAGACGTTTTGAACCTTCACTTTCTTCACCTTCATTTCTGATGAAAGTGTGGAAGCAAAGGATTTTAAATTGTAGTCCAGCACAAGTGTTTATTGCTATAGGAAGAGGGGGATAGGTCATCAATACCAGATCGTCGAGGGTCCAACTCCTGGTGCCCTTGCTGGTCAGCTGAGGAGAGACCTGAAGAGGTCGCAGCGCTCACCGGATCCTAAGTCAGTGACGTTACGTTCATTGGACACATGGCTTATGTGTAGCTGAGTCCCGTTGGATTGAATGGGGCTGAGCTGCAATACCAAACACTTTCCTACGTACATGAGGATGAGAGGATCAGACTTTGTTCGTTTGTCAGTTAATTTTTGGGCATTTTTTATTTTATTTTTACAGACAGCAATCAGGAACATTCCATCTCCCAATCATTGGCCCATATAAAAAAGGGCATTACCTTCACATGGGCCAATGATGGGCAAATGAAGGTTTGCTCCCAATCATTGCTGCGTGTAAACATAAGAGAGTGAGCGAGTGAATGAGAGAAAAAGTCTGTGCGAGAGAAGGTGAGTGAGAGACGCAAGAATCCCATCCTGCTATCTCCCCGGATCCGTCCAGCGACAAGCATACAATAATAGGCGATTGACTAAGCAGCTCAACCAGAGCCGGGAGCCTTGTCCTGGACAGAAGTGGTGAACACCTATTAAAGTTGTGCTCAGTCCGGACAGCTGCTTCCCTTGAAATGCCCTATATAAAAAGCAAACTAAAGTACAGTAGTAGACGTATTACAGATTATGTTTCCTTTTATCATTATCAAATACCACAAAATAACTACTATGTGCTATGTAAGCCCTCATTCCCATGACACTATTTCTCATCTGTGAACTATCTGCACTTTTGCGGATAACACACTGACCAATTAATTTCTATGGGACCATGCACACATATTTTTTGCGGATCTGTAGGACACTGAAGGTATCTGCTGACTGAAATACGGGTACGGTTGTGTGGATGAAGCCTTACTTTGCAAAACACCACTGCAATATAATCTAGAACTAACCGACATACAACAAATGTAAAGTGCTAATGATAATATTTTTCCTAGTTCAATTATAAAAATACACGTCTTCAGAATTATGTTCATTCATCTGTTACTGACACATTTTTTCTTCTTTTTTTTTTAAGCTCTACCTGTTTTGACAGTCAAATCTTTTCACAAAGATATAACAGAAATACTTACACCACTTAGGTGCCACAGTCAGTTACTGTGCAGTGTGGGAAGGGGTCAAAAGTAAGCTGGTCTTCTCTAACCCCTAAGTGATAACACTAGTTTCTGAGCACTTGTTTTCACTGTAGAACTACATGGCAGCCGTTCAAATTACCAACCGTGTACCTAATACAATGGCACACCAGTTCACCAGTCAGGGAATATGGACACGGTTATCTTTATGAGAGAACCCTTTTAAAATAATAATACTAATAACATTATAAGCATTATACTGTATCTAATATCCTTGTAACCAATTATCTATATAATAAAATAAGAGTTAAATCTGTAGCGTATTAAGAATAATTGCCTCTGTGCTATCAAATTCAAAGCAGCGCATATCAAACACGTAAAGGGTTATAAATTAGCAAGTTGAAACCACCAGGAAAACATCCTCCTCAAACCACCCCCCAGCCATGAAGGAAAAATTTGATGACTTCTCTTTTTTTTTTCTTTACTAATGAGGAAAACGTAATGGGATCAAGAAGCACGCCTAACACTACTCAGTGGTCTGCAAGTGCCTAAGAGCATTGAAGGCGTTAACGTGTCTGTTATTTATAAGGGTCAGGAGACAAGAGGACTTAGATCTTTGCTCTCAAAGAGAAGCAGCCAGTGTGTAATAAGAAAGTCTTGGATCAGTGCAGGTCTGCACTTGTCTTTGAACACTGTCGCGGTCAACCTTAAGGGTCATTCAGCATCCGGAGAGGGTTATTTGTCCCTTTCTTCCTGAATGACTTCCTCTAATACCTCATCAGGACATCCTAAGGGCCCCCGAAGACGATATTAAAGTTTGAGGCTTGTGACCTGAGCACTTGTCACCCTCTCCATAGCTGAATCTAGAAAGGAAGACAGATTTGGCCCAGTTAAAAGCTGTTTGATGCCTCCTGCCTACCCATCAGCCTTGCAGTGATTTACTCATCCAGGCACTGGATATGGCAGACAAAGCCACATGGAAAGGTTTTTGGCAGGCGGCTCCAGCTCTGCGTATCGATTCGCTCTTAAAAATCAACACACTGTCATTTTCCTAACAACTGCTCAATACTTAAACAAATAAAACATGAGGGGGAACAAAAAAGAGTTAGCTTTAGGAAGGCAGCCTGAAGCGCAGTGTAACAGCCAATGGCTGCTGGAAAAATCAAGCGCCCAAATTCATATAGACATGTTGCAGTGTTTTCTACAGCTGCCACTGCTGTATGAAAGTAATGGATCATAGGATGCTGGGCTTATTGAATCTCATATACAACACATACACTGGATAACAACTAAAACGTGATAACCGAAGAAACTTGCCATACTTATTACCATTCAATAAGATATACAGTGTTATATCATGTATATAAGAGAGGGGGACGACGACACACTGCTAGAACTTTAATTTTTCACAATGGAAACTCCATATGTTACCGTGACATACCAGTAAAACCATCTACACACTGTAGTCCATATCAAAATCATTGTGTGGTCCACTTACAGACACATAGAGCAAAATCATTTTTTGCCTGGGATTACATGAAGAGACAAAAGGATTTGAAGAAGCCTATATCTAGGGTCAGACTGGCCCTCCAGAGTACCAGAGGATCTTCTGGTGGGCACAAGCTCTGACAATCATGTACCCTTAAAAAAACAAGGCCCTTACAGTGCTATATACAAAGAGGGTGGGGCCACAGAATAATTTCCTCTGGTGGGCCTAAGGGCCGGCGCTGCCTGGTTAAATGTATGAAACAACCTCCCTGACAGGTTTCTTCAAAAACAGTGTAAAAGTGTACCTAGAAGAACTGATCCTGTTTTGAAGGCAAAGGGTGGTCACACCAAATATAGATATGATGTAGATTTATTTTGTTCATTTTCTTTGCATTATGTTAATAGATAAAAATAAAAATATTAACATTTATTTTTTTGAAAGCATTCTCAAGGCCTTTTTACCCCAAGCGACAATTGTACAAACATTCGTTATATCATTCAGAATCAAGCAGTAATTTCACCCAGGCAGCCCTCCTGATGTTAGCATCGGAGCATTTCATGCTCCGATGCTCTCCTTTGCCCTGCGCTGGATCGTGTAGGGCAAGGGCTCTTTTATTTACAACACCACACTGCCAGGCGGAGGCTTCTGCCCAGCAGTGTGTTCGGTGAGGTCACCGGCTCTGATGGGCGGGCTTTAGCGCTGCCCTAGCCATTTTACAGGCTAGGGCAGCGCTAAAGCCCGCCAATCAGTGCTGGTGACGTCACGGGGCTCACTGCTGGGCGGAAGTCTCTGCCTGGCAGCCCTATGGAACTCCAGAAAATGCTAAATCGCGCAGGGCAGGGGGGAGCATCGGAGCATGAACTGCTCCAATGCTCAAGTGAGGGCGGCTGCCTGGTTGAAAATGGGGATATGTCCGGGTTCAGCTCTGAACCCGGACAACCCCTATAAGTCAACGATTAACGAGTACACCATTTTTATTCCGGTCACATCTAATGACAATTGTGATGTCTAATAATACTAAACGTCTATGGTCATCGCTAAAAATATCTTGCGGTGTAATCTTTGCAAGATATTTACCAAACCTGCCTGCAACTTTTACACTGTACTGTACATAGGTTTAGGACAATATCTGTATTTAAAGAAATTTTAGTCTTGAGCTGAATACTTGTTCTATATACAACTCTAGTGACAAGGTGAATACCCAATATTAGCCAATAAGTTAACTAGACATAAGGTCCAAACAGTTCAGTATTTGGATGAATAAAGCCTGAAGCCATAGAGCCCTTTCCTAAATAATAGTATTGCAATTCAATGTATTGGTTTACTAATACTGTTACTACAAGTTAAATGGACAAGGTATACATCCTTCATAAGGCTCACAGGCCTCATTGTTAAGTACTTCTAACATGAATAGTCAAAAAGAATGAAAATCAATTACTGACTGCTTCTTGCATTCTCTATAGTTTATTGACAATATAGGGGTGTGGAGTATTGGTGGTCCACTGTTTTCGATACCTCCTAGCGCAATAACACGACCTCAAGTGGTTGGAGACAATTCTTTTTATTTGCATATATGTGACAATGCGTTTCGGAGTAGAATAACACTCCTTTTTCAAGTCTTAGGCTGTAATTCTACATGCATACAGCGCATCCTTCTGAAGGAAGGAATAGATAGGATGTCCAATTCTTGACCGTTTCGCATTTCACCGGCAGACGGACCCCACTGAAATCAATGGAATCGTTTTTAACGGCGTTCGGGCCAATAAAATGGGTACACCAAAAGACATTCAGGGGTAAAAATACAAAATAAAAAATCTCATCCACTTGCACATGTGGCTCGCTCCTCACTGCAGGCTTTAGGACTTGACTATCCAAGTGTGGTGACATCTCGTGATGTGACGTCATCACGCTGGAAAGCACAGGTCCTACTGCCTCCAGAGTGTTCCATCGTGTGCAAGTAGAGGAGACGAGTTTTTTTTTTTATGGATCTGTCAATATTACCAAGGCTGTAGGGGTAGGGGGGCATTATATATAATGGGGGCACAAATATATAAATATATATATATATAATATGAGGGGCTACTAAGTGGGCAATTATTCAGACTGGGGGGAAATAAGAAGACAATATTTATCCTGAGGGGGCACTATTGGGCTGTTATACTGGGGGGGGAAATCGGGCCATTTGATGTCCAGGGGGCACAGGGGCACAGTGGGGGGGGGGGGGGCACAATACATACTGAAGACACTGCAGGGTTTGGGATATAAAAAACATGTACGCTTTTAACGACCGTTAAAAACTGATGCAAAATGGATGCAAAACGGACATTAAAAACGGACATGCAGCAAGAAAATGAATGCACACATTGAAAAAAATGGCCACGACGTCCGTTTTTAATGCCCATTTTTTCATTGCTGTGTGAATGCAGCCTTAACATGCCTCTGGGCACAGTTAAGTGCATCTAGCTTTTGTCATTATAGATAAGAAATGTCGCTCAAAAGCTAGGCAGTAACTGCCTCTGCTGGGTATCAGGACAAGAGACGGCCTGCTATTCAATTCCATATTTTAAATGCAGCACAATGTTACATTCAGTTTTCTTCATGTGATCCTTTGCAAGATACTGAATGGTAAATGAAAGTTTCAAGATGGAAGCAACACGCAGCCAATACAGGAAGCAAACAGATAACAACAGATCCTTTACAAGGCAATAGCAGAAAATAGTGCCAATCCTGCGATATGTGTGCACGGCCCCCACTTGTCACTTAGGACAGACTATGTGTGAGACAACCTGACTCAAAAGCTGGTGGTATTTATAAGAGCTGGACAGAAACATTTACAAGGCACATTTATCACTCACTCTAAGGGCTCATGCACATGAACATAATTTCTTTCAGCTTCCGTTCTGGGTTTTTTGCAGACCGTATGAGGAACCATTCACTTCAAAGTATCCGCAAAAACCATGGAAGGTAGTCTGTGTGCATTCCATTTCCGTATTTCCGTTCCGCAAAAAAGTGCATGTCCTATTATTGTCCGCAAATCACGGTCCGATGCCCCATTCAAGTCAGGGGGGCCGCAAAAAATATGGAACGCACACAGAACACATCCGTATGACATCCGTATTTTGCAGATCCATACTTTGAGAAAAATTGTCATGTGTGGTACCCAGACCCGAACCCGGACTTCTTCACAGAAGTTCGGGTTTGGGTTCAGTATTCTGTAAATTTTATTATTTTCCCTTGTAACATGGTTATAAGGGAAAATAATAGCATTCTTTAATACAGAATGCCTAGTAGAAGGTCAATTGAGGGTTAAAAAATAAAAAAATTAACTCACCTCCTCCAATTGATCGCATAGCTGCCGGTCTCCTGTTCTTTCTTCAGGACCTGTGGTGACGTTACTGAGCTCATCACATGGTCCATTACCATGGTGATGGATCATGTGATGTATCATGTGATGAGCACAGTGATGTCACCACAGGTCCTTTGACAGGTCATGAAGAAAGAACAGGAGACCGGCAGCTACGCGATCAGCTGGAGGAGGTGAGTTAATTTTATTTAAAAAAAATAACCCTTAATTGACCTCCTACTAAACATTCTGTATTAAATAATGCTATTATTTCCCTTATAACCATGTTATAAGGGAAAATAATACAGTGAATAGACTTTCATCCTAGCAACCATGCGTGAAAATCGCACCGCATCCGCACTTGCTTGCGGATGCTTGCGATTTTCACGCAGCCCCATTGTGAAAAACACACAATATAGAGCATACTGCGATTTTCACGCAACGCACAAGTGATGCGTGAAAATCACCTCTCATGTGCACACCCCTATAGAAATGAATGGGTCCGGATTCAGTGCGGGTGCAATGCGTTCACCTCCCGCGCGGAAAACTCGCCCGTGTGAAAGGGGCCTTAGTGTTTAAACCAGACAGCATTCCAAGTGACAAATGACCAATTAAAAGGGTTATCCAACACCTATAATGCCTCCCAATGTTAAATATATTTTAAAGAGTTTTTGGTGATGTTATTTTCAATTTTCCATGTCACTAACTAAATCCCCAAATTCAGCAGTTTTCACACTGGCCACTAGATCTACTAATATGCGCCAGGTTCAGGGGCGTATACAGATCTCATGGGGCCCCAAAGCAAAACGTAATATGCCGGCCCCCAAGCCTCACCCAGTTTCCGAGTTAGTGTGCGTCAATCCCTACCATGCAATGCAGAATGCAAATCTGAAAAGAAATTCTAATGAATTTACCTTTTCTTTAATTAAGCAGAAGAAATTTCAATTTTAAAAAAATTGTAACAAAAAGTCACACATGGCCCTCTATGTCAGTAAAGTGGAACAGGTGGTTCATAAATATGATGCTCATTTTGACCACCATATTTCTCAGTGTATCCATGGCATAAATACATTGATAAATCTTCTGCTTTCCATCTATTACAAAGCTGGCTGCTTGTAGCCACCACTAGGGGGAGCTCATTGCATAGGAATTCATATAGTTACTGTAATCATCTGTTAACATTGAGCTCCCCCTAGTGGTGGCTGCTCGAAAATGCTGTGTTTTTACATCAGGAAGAGAAAAAAGGAGTTCAGCGCTGGAACACCCCCCATCTCCCCCAGGCCCCATAGCAGTTGCGCGGTTTGCTTCCATTGGAGGTTCACCACTGGCTACTTCTTGGTCTGTACAGATCACTTTTCATCAGTCATCTCATTATCACAGGCAGGATTAAAATAACAGATATCACCTATACATAGATAACACAGGATCCACCATTCACAATATATAATATCGCTTGTGTCCATGAGCCCTGAGGAATTTTCTTTTTTTTTTTTTTAGCAAAAATTAACAGTCCAGGAACTTTTTAGAACGGTAGCAAGATGGTGAGCGGAAAACGTGAAATAGTAAAAATCTGCATTTTAGAACGCTAGCCTTATAGGAAAGCAGGCTATTGTGTGTGCATATTCTCTGCTCTCCAGTAAGAGATCACAAATTGTCAGCATGCTGTTAAATATAGACGCCGTTAAAGCCAATAAATTGTTAATAACAAGATCGCATTAGACACAAGTGTCCAAAAGCATATGACTGAGGAGGGTTCTTTGCCGGCAGCAGTACAACCTTACCTCCCTAATCCAGAGGTGTGTTATTTATGCACCTGTCCTCTGCACACAGGAATGCTGCAGCAGCTGGCGCCCATAAACTGTAATAAAATGCCTTTCACAAAATGAAGAAATGTGACCAGACAAGCCAAGCAATAATGATATTAAAGCCTGTGTCAATTAATTTTTCTTCCTTGTGATAAATGAGCCCCATTCTGTCCATTAATAATGAAGGAAGAAACAAGGATAGTTGACAGTGGCTTAATTTATTTCTTAACTTGCCTGGTCATATCTCTTCTTGCATTGCTAAGCCTTTCTGGAGCTGTTGGGAATTGCGGCCGAGGATAAATAGATTGCTGTGAATCTTTGTGGCCCTAGTTTGTTCACACATTTCCAGAGAGAGGAAGTTGCATAAAACGCCCGACAGCATCTGAGCCTAGCGACCATTAGGCTCAATTCACACCTGAGCGTTCTGAAACGAGCGCTCTGTATGCGCGATTGTACGGGCGTTTACAAGCGCTGCATACAGAGACAAGTGTGCACACAGTGTCGCGCGTTCCCGAAAGTCTATGTACGGGAACGCGCGACAAGCGCCCAAAAAAAACGCTACCGAACTTGTGTGAGCGTCGGGCGTTTTACAGCGCGATCGTACGCGCTGTAAAACGCCCAGGTGAGAACAATTCCCATAGGGAAGCATTGGTTTCTCCTTGTTGAGCGTTTTACAGCGCGTAGGAACGCGCTGTAAAACGCTCAGGTGTGAATTGAGCCTTAGCACAAGAAAAATATTACCTTTACATACAATGTCCGATCTGCCACAAGCAAGAGAATTTTTACCCCCACCCCCAGGAATCGACAATCAATATGCCAACGTTACAGATCCCTATTGGGAGGTTTCACCGAGCTTTTCAAGAATCTAGAAGTTGTTTTTGTGTTGCTTTATAAAAATGCATTGCAAACATAAAAATTTATTTTTACAGCAATTATATAAATATATTTTTTTTTTCAGGTGAAACATGTAAATGAAATGAACATTCCAAATTCTGCATCTAGAATCTGTCTAAAAAGTAGAGCAAATTGGTGGAACTAGGGTTTCTACAACTTTTCCAACTTGCTCAAACGGCATGGACAAATAATTCTGTCACAAAGGCAACCGATTGTTGGTATAGAGTTAGAGAAAAGTGTGAAGCCATGCACCACATTCATAATTCAGCCTAAGCCCCTGTGATAAATCTGGTGCAGGTCTACACCATCTACAGGCTTTTTTTTTTTAAAGCCGGGTGGGGGTGTGCACGTTTTCTACATCCGTGCACTAAAAACATGCAGCATGCCACTAGGTCAAGGTCCATCGCAGGCCCTCTCCATAAGAGAAGGGCCCCCATAAACCAATCCGTCCCTCCAGGCCAGAAGGCTCCTGCAAGGGACCAGGACTAGGGCCATCCCATAGCCGAAGCCGGAGAAGTGCCAGTCTTGCTCTGGCTTCCACCCCAGCTGTTGGCCAAGAGCCAAAAAGAGGGTTCACATGGGGATGAGTAACCAATATGGTAACCCCCCCTCCGCAGACCACAGGAGGGGGTAACCCATAAGGGCGCTGCAACTTGAAGATCCTAGTAACAAAACAACGTATAAAGTGAACATACAATGAAACACAAATAAAAAAATAAATGATGAATGTGTGATGATTGCACTCTTCTTTACTCAAAGAAGAGAGGCGAGTTTGCTTAAAATGTGTGAAAGTGAAGTGAGTCCCAATGTGCCATCATTCAATGGGCTCCCACCCCTAGTGAGTCCAGGAACCCCAGGGTCACAGTTTCCATATTGAATTAAGGCTTAGGCAGGGTTCTGAATCTCCTTAAAGAGCCCAGTCCTGTATGGAAATACTCCAAGGTATGGAGACTTTTTGGCAATGCTCCATGGGAAACAAATAAGTCTCCATACAGAATTGGTCTCAGCACCCTGCCTAAACCGCTTCCAAGGCATTGCACTGAGCAAGCCAGCACTGATGAGGGGCAAACACCCTGAAACCGTTGTCTATGGATGGAGATCTGGCTTAGCTATATTCCCTTGTCAAAACCCAAGGCGTATTGTAAAGTTGGATCTTGAAGCCACTTCCAATAGGTGGCGCTGACGAGATGGTTCGCTTTCTTGGGAGGTAACTTTTTGCCTAATGATTTAACATACTTTACATGTGGAACCAAAGACCACAGACTCATAGAAATGCACTTATTTTATGCTTCTTTTTTTTTTTAAATCAACACAACAGCCACGTGTAAAACAGGGCCTAAAGCTGCAATGAAAGCCATAATTGCTGCCACTCAGCTTTCCCAGAAACACCTGAAAGGAGCAATAACCAATTTCTTGTAAAACACCTTTTTTGCATTTAATAATTAATGTATTAATACTTTATTATCGTAGACTGGTGCTGTTTCGCCAGTTTTACCCCGGTTAGCCTCTAGGGAGGAGGTCTTTTTGTGAAGTGGGGGCTGTACTTTCATCTAGAACAGAACAGTTTAACAGCAAGAAAGATCAAACATTTTGTAAACGGTAAAAAATTTTTTTATCTGAACAACACGAAACCCTGCCATTTTCAAAGTGCTTATAATACAGACGGTTTTTTTGCAGGTGCTGTAAAGCACATATTTTAAGATTGCGTTTCGGCCCTTGGGAGGTCCACACAGAGAGAATAAACAATCCGTTCAGAGTATGAAGGATCTTCGTTTGTAGTATAACCATTTCTACTGAGGCAGGACGGCATCGAGCTTTTAGGGCTAGCGTACCTCCTCTACAGATGATGGGCTTATATTGCTAGTTTTACTTTAGTCTTCAAACATGTGGGAAGATTTAGGAAAGCTGTCCGTTCCGCTGGGGACAGTGAGTGATGGAAATGTCTGTGCTACGGTACTGAGTATGTCGGTGCTATATAACTAAGTAAAATAAATGAAAAACTGTTGTTTTTGAAAACTACACTTCCCAGCATGCCCAGACAGCCCACAGCAGAGCATGGTGGGAGAGATTAAAGGGATTCTCTGTATATTTTCAGCTGAACAGGAAGACGCAGGAACACAAAAGCTTAAAATTTTCAGAAGATCATTTGCCTAACTATAAGTATGGCAGTTACCGATAATCTTCTCTTTCTCATTGAAGATTGGAGGGACCCACCAGAATTAGAAAAAGGGGTCTGTATTTTTTCCTGAAGCAGCACATCTGTCCATGAGTGGTGTCTGATGCCCAGTGTCTGGTATTGCAGCTCATCACCATTTAAGTGACAATTTAATACAAAGGAGAATGGCAACACGATGGAGGGGTAAGTGCTGAGGCAGACTATCTTCCCTCCACATCCAAGGAAGATTTTTAAGAAGGCCCAGAGAAGCCTTTAACATGCTGCAGATTTAACATCCGCACCACATGTCAAGTTAGGTGCGGATTCCGGTGTGGACACTCCCCATAGTGGATAAGATTTGTGAAATGCACTTAAGCATGCGTGGCCCATACCGCTTCATAAACCTACTTCTATTTAATGTGACTCTTTGTGTCTGTAATTCAATTCAGGTCCTACACTGAAAGACGTTCATACAAGTTCATATTGTTCAGAAGCCTTTGTATCAATCACAGTCAGTGGCATAAGTAGAACTGACTGGGGCCCCACAGCATATGTTGAATGGGGGCCCCCCTCCCTCCTCACTCCTGCAGCTAGTCAAGATCGCTCTCTCAGACCATGCCCAGCAACATCTCCGTCCGTTTCCTACACGTATATACTGTGTAAGGTCACTGTATATAATGTCATTGTATAATACTGTTGAGGGCGCCCTGACAATAAAATCTTTCATTCCTCCTCCAGGTGGGACCCTTCTGAGTTCAGGCCCCTGATCACAGTAGTAAGTCCACTACTATTTCACCATGTATTTAGGCTACAAATGCAAAATACCTGGCTCACAACATAAAATTAAGCAAATTCACAGAAATCTAAAAAGCCTTACCAGGTGCAGGAGTAACTAAGGAAGAGCATGCAGGTCTCATGGCCTCCGAGCAACCATACACATGCAAAATACAAAATGTCCAGGACTAGCCATAAAAATACTGATTATTCTGTGACTTTTTCTCTATACTGTATGGTCATTAATTTTATACTATTCATCAACAGGTAAAACGAGAAAAGATGATTCAAAAAGTTGAGTATATACAAAGCACAGAGCTGAAGGAGCCTACGATTTCTAGACTCAAGACAGGTCTGCATTTTTTTCAGATTTGTCTGAGTTTTCTATTTTATACTATTCTGTTCCAATAAAGCACAGACAAAGTAAAAGTGACTGCTCGATGATGAGTATCTGAATGACCAAATCATTCCAACCAGTTTCAGCTTGTAGCAAAAACAGAGTCCCGCTGTATGCATTTATTTTCAGACAGCAAGACAGCAGACAAGAACATATTAGAAGACAGCACCTTTCTCAGTCTCCTTCTCAAGCCTCGGTTCCTGGAAAATGACAATATTTGATTTTACATATTTTCTATGCATGAAAGATAAGTGGGAAGGTGGCCCGAATGCAACAGATCTAGTCTAAACCAAACAAAAATCATTTTCATAAACTGTTCCAAATTCCCTGTTGGAGATCGCTCTAATTGAAATTCTCTATGTTACCACGATGGACGTACAAACTGGAAATAGGGCTTCTGTCCTAAACAATCACTGGCTGCCATTCCTAGAAATATCTGAGAACCAGGGAAAGAATGAGAAGAAAAAAAACAAAAAAAAAAAAACAACACTATATAAAATGCTAAATAAAATCGCATTTAAACCTACTGTTTAGGGCATACGTGCTCAGGACGTATACATCCTGTCACTCTATGGCATCTGCAATCTCCCCTTTCCCAAACAAAAAACAACTTTTTTTTTTTTTGGTGCCCTCTGTATAGGAAAGAGCAGTCAAATGAGCTTTCCTATACGGTTGAAAAAGTGAAATGCTGAAGCATGTCGGTTATATGGAGGGGCAAAAGGACCCTCTTTTGGCCTTGGTCTGGTGAATGGGGGGTCTATGGAATTGTTAACATACACATCTGGAGTTTTTCTAGACTTATACTGTATGTTATTCTAAGTGCCCAAATTGCAATACTTCAGATGATTTACGTTACAGTTTGTATGGCGGTTTACCTAATAATCTTCTTTTGTAAGTGCCCACACTGGCATCAATCATGTAATGCCTATGAGTAACTACAGTAAGATAAGATATAAAGCAGTAATACATTCTGATAGATAAAGGTCAGTCCACAAAAAAAGGTTAGGCTAAGTCACATCTCCGGTAAGCTGAGCCAGCAGGCAGTTATGGCAGAGAACTGTTTGCTAGAGATCACCAAATCCGGCATTGCGGTTCCACTCCAGACCCCAAAGAACTTCAATGGGAACCGGCCGCTTCCAGCATGAGCGCCGGGTTCGGCCAGACAAAAACTGCTGCCCACTGGGGACAGGGATGGTGACATCTCTGCAGAAGATGCTGCCACTCTATAGGCACTGGGAAAGATCAAACCATTTAGGGCCATTTATAAAGTTATTGGTAAGGACGCAGTAGACAGTATTGTTTTTAATAGCAATTTAGAATGACTAAAGGTATAAAAACCAGAATCCTAGTAAGGGCTCATGCACACGACCGTTGTTGTTTTGCGGTCAGTTTTTTACTGATCCGTTGTTCCGTATCAGAGGTTTTTATTTCTCTCTGATTTAAGTCTTCTTTCCGTTCCGTTATTCCACAAAACATATCCTATGGTTTCAGTATGCGATCCGTTTTTTGGGGATCGGAAACGAAAAACAGAAACTTATTAATCACCAACACATGAGCAATATGGCTGGACATAGCATTTCTTACAGTATGGGATCAGCAAAATACGATGACATACGGATGAGTTCCGTGTGTGTTCCGTATTTTTGCGACCCATGACTTGAATAGGGCGCTTGGACCGTGATTTGCGGACAATAATAGGACATGCACAACTTTTTGCGGAACAGAAATATGGAAACGGAATGCGCACTGAGCAACTTCTGTGTTTTTGCGGACCCATTGAAGTGAATGGTTTCCTCATACAATCCGCAAACAGAAAAACGGAACGAAAGCGAAAGAAAAATACGCTCGTGTGCATGAGCCCTAACAAGGAAGAGATTGCATCCTCCATATCATGGGTGATCAGGAATAAAGAGAGCTGGCAGGGCTATCTGGGAATACTAACTGATGCACCGGCCACGGATAAACAATGCGGTCGAGCCTCCTCGCTGCTCCATAAACCTAACTTTGATTCTTCCGTCACATCAAGCCTCATTTATTGTGTTTGACAATACGGGGTAATCACATACCATATGCTGTTAATCCTTTGAAAATAATTTGTGCTGACATTTTTATTTATGTAATGACATGGGCGCAGGCTGGCTAGCATTTCATTTGCTAAATTAGAAGTCTTGTAATTTCCCAGCCTTCTGATTCTGGGCTCTAGTTTATGAGCTAATCACATTCCCGAGGGTCTAATAAATAACAAAGTCAGGCCGAATCCCACTGCAATCTTTATTCTGTATTTTATACACAAATTCCAAAGTGATCCATAGACCATAACGATTTTAATAATGATCCGCCGTGAACGTTGCATGTGCAATACTAAAACAAATTATTGAGCAATTCATCTTTTACACTTCACATTTCAAAAAACCAGTATGATAAAAAGGACCTGACGTGGGTTATAGTGAATACTTACATTTTCCATGGACTGACACTTCGGGATTTCCTTGTATCAGAACTCTGTGCTATTACGTACTTTGTTATTCTCTTAAAAAGTAAAAATAAACTGAGAATTGGGTGTTAACATCCCCCTTGTCAATGACGCAGTGTCCCTACAACTCTGATGCTGGTCAATCAGTGCCAACAGGACCAGGGAGTACCTCACTGACAAAGGGAACTGCAATGCCCAGTGGTCTTTTAATTTTCCAGGTAAAGTAACAGAGGAACAGCACACATCAGACTTCTAAAACAAGACGCTACAATGTTTCAAGGGCAATACAGGTTACTGCTGGGAAAGATGTGTATGGCTGGCAAGTATCTAATGTGTGAGAGGCGTGTGTGTGCCAGGTATTTGATCTGAATGAAATGGCTAGCAAGGAAAACTAGCCTAGCAGTACTGCCAGGGACTACTGTAAGCGCCTGCTGCTCTGAAACTAGAAGTGGTCCCCTGTCCTTCTGAGATGCTTAGCAGAACCTGGTGGTAGATTCACTCCGTGGTTCAAATGTAAAAGGGAATCTGTCACCAGTGAGTTCCGCATCAAACTGTTTGTATATACACATAGCTGAAAGTTCACCTGATTAAAACACAGTTTTTTCTTTTGTCGATCTGAGGCTCCGTTCCAGAGTTATGATACTTTTCTTAATATGCAAAATAGGCCTTTGGTGCAATGAGGGTGCCACCATTGCTCTTGATGCACCCAAGCTTCACTCCTTTCAGTGACCAGCCTCTCCCTCGGCTGCTTTGCCACGCCTGGCCCTGCCAATCAAAGCAGCGAGGGAGAGGCTGGCCACAGAAATATGTTTTTTTACTCTATAGAAATATCCTATCCTTGTCTGCAAAATGGACAATAGGACATGTTCTCATGTTCTATCCTTTTTGCAGGGCGGCAGAACGGACATATAGATGCATCTTTTGCACCCCCTTGAAATTTATGAGTCCACATCTGAACCGCACAAAATGTTGATCGGACGCAGACCGACCATATGGTCATGTGCATGAGGTCTAAGTGACCGGTAGAAAACAATGTACTGTAGTTAGCTTCCTCTTTGTTACATGTCTAGAAGCTTGAATGCGTCTCTGAGCGGTAATAAGAGATACATCTCAAGGAGTCGTACTGCTTCTGGAGCAGGACTAAACAGTTGGTCTTCCAATCTAAAACCATCCCTTAAAGGTTTCTATCACTTCATATGACATAATTAGCTGTCAGACACTAGCGATCTGCTAGTGTCTGCTCTGGGCCAACCATCCTACTATAATCACTTGTGGGCCCAGCGGTTTTGCTAAAAAACTAACTTTTATAAATATGCTAATGAGGCCTCTAGGTGCTATGTGGGCGTCATTAGCACCTAGAGGCTCCGTCTACCTTCATACACAGCCGCCGCCCAGCGCGTCCCTCCAGCCCGCCCATGTCCTCCTCCGTGTGACGCAGCGACGAGTTCTCGCGCATGCGCCGTGCGCGGCTGTATTCGGCGCATTTGAGATCTCAGCTCGGAGCGGTCAGACATTCAAACGCATGCGCGGCTGTATTCGGGCGCATGCGCATTGAATGTCTGACCGCTCCGAGCTGAGATCTCAAATGCGCCGAATACAGCCGTGCACGGCGCATGCGCGAGAACTCGTCCGCTGCGTCACACGGAGGAGGACATGGGCGGGCTGGAGGGACGCGCTGGGCGGCGGCTGTGTATGAAGGTAGACGGAGCCTCTAGGTGCTAATGACGCCCACATAGCACCTAGAGGCTCATTAGCATATTTATAAAAGTTAGTTTTTTAACAAAACCGCTGCCCCACAAGTGATTATAGTAGGATGGTTGGCCAGAGCAGACACTAGCAGATCGCTAGTGTCTGACAGCTAATTATGTCATACGAAGTGATAGAAACCCTTTAAACTTGTTACAAGCACTGAGATAAGAGAAGAGACACAAGTTCAAGGTACTGGAATTCACTGACGTAAATGGCCAGAGGATTCCTACGATTATTTGCCAGGGGTCACTAGCAGCGAGTGACAGTTGACAAGGATTCCTTTGCCCACTGATCGGAGTCAAAAAAACAAAGAGCAATCATTTACTCCCCTCCACAGAGTAAAGCAGCTTACTTACTAAAGCAGTAAGCCCCACAAAGGAGACTGCTACCAATGTACAGTCCTGTTCATTAGAATGTGCCTAAGGAAGTGAGACATGCTGATAGCGTAGGATTTGTTTTGCTAAGCAAAGCATGCAGCTAAGCCTCTAAACACAGATTTGACCTCTTTTACACCAGTAGAGCCTGCTGTACATTGTAGCTATGGAATTAGCGGAAGCAATCCCACTAAATTAATTCCATTACCAATCCAACAAAAGCTCCCATGTCGGCTCCTAGAATGATATTAAGCGAGATACTTTGTTTCAGTTTTTTTCCTCCAGGAATATTTATATTATATGTATCCCTACTGAAAAATATTTGAATATCTGAATAGATCAGCATCTATGAAGCACCCATACCAGGGGTCAGCAACCTTCGACACTCCAGTTCCCAGTATGGTCTATTAAGTTCTATGAGAGTTCAGAGAAGAGCAGAGGAAGTATGCACGCTGGGAGTTGTAGTTTCATAACAGCTGGCGTGCCGGAGGTTGCTTAACCCTCACCTATACCATCACCTGCCTTGAAAAAGTATTCATACTCCTTGAAGTTTTCAACATTTTTTTACATTACACCCAGAAACTTAAATGCATCTTATTGGGATGTTTATGTGATAGACCAACACAAAGTAACAAGTATGTGTGAAGTGAAAAGAAAATGATACATGGTTTTCAAAATTATTAATAAAAATCTGTATTGTATTCAGCCCCTTCTGAGTCTATTGTGAGTGAGGACCACCTTTTGCTGCAATTATAACTGCAAGTCTTTTGAGGTATGTTTCTACCACTTTGCACATCTAGAGACTGAAATTTTTTGCCCATTCTCCTTTGCAAAATAGCTCAGCACAGTCCAGACTGGATGAAAAGCGTAATGTGATAGCAATTTTTAGGTTTTGCCACATAATCTCAATGGGATTTAGGTCTGTATGGGGTTTTGATCTAAACCATTCCACTGTCGCTCTCGCTGTATGTTTAGGGTAGTTGTCCTGCTGGAAGGTGAACCTCTGTCCCAGTCTCAAGTCTTTTGCAGCCTCTACCAGGTTTTCCTCCAGGATTGCCCTGTATTTAGATCCATCCACTCTTAGCCCAGTGGTCCGTGCTTGCGGTGCTGCCCCTACCCGTGGGTATGGGCGCCAGGCTCCCTCTTTCTCTCCTGTGGTCATACGTCGTGCTGGCAAGCTCGGGCAGAATAAACTTAACTGTTGTATCTGCGCTCCATGCCAGAACTTACTTCCTGCTCGAGTCCTATACTGTTGTTAGGGCATGCACGGGCGGTCTCTCCTCCCTTGTGAGTCAGCACGTGCACGCCCTCTATCTCCCCAGCCTATGCTGGGTTGCAGGAAGTATTTGAAGGCGCTTCCTGCCCCAGGAAGGCACCTGAGCAATCTTGGTCACTAGCTTGTGTAGTTCCTAGTCTGACTGTGTTTTGTTAGTTTCTGATTTTCTGTGTACCAGACCCTACATCTTGATTTAACGGATTTTGCTTGTTTGCCGCCTGCCTCTGACTTCGTTTATAGACTTTGCTTGATCGCTGCCTGCCCTGACTTTGAACTTCCTGACCACGTCCTTCCAATTGGTGCTTGCACCGGTATCTCCGACCTGCTGCCACTGACTAGGGGACTGCTCTGCAGTGGGACCTGGTAAATATAATAATGGCCCAAGCCTATCCTCACCATCAGAGGCTCTAGTGAAGACCAGGCAATTACTTAGTCAAGCCCCTCCAGAGTATAGCAAGACAGTGGTGCAGTGCGTCCACACCCGCTTGCATAACATTCATCTTCCCATCAACTCTGACCAGCTTCTCTGGTGAAGAAAAGTATCCCCACAGCATGATGCTGCCACCACCATCATGTTTCTCGATCTCATCTGACCAGAGCACCTTCTTCCACATGTTTCCTGTGTCTCCTACATGACTTGTGGCAAACTGCAAACAAGACTTCTTATGGCTTGCTTTCAAAAATGTCTCTCTTTCTCTTGTGGACAGATTCTCCCACACAGCTCCTCCAGAAGTGACCATGGGCATCTTGGCTGGTTCTCTAATTAGTGCTTCTTAAGCTGTCAGTTAAGGTGGATGGCCATGTCTTGGTAGGTTTGTAGTTGTGCTAAACTCCTTCCATTTTCTGGATGATGGATTGAACAGTGCTGCGTGAGATGCTCAAGCTTGTATTTATTTTATTTTTTATAACCTAACCCTGCTTTGTACTACTTTATACCTGACCTGTCTGGTGTGTTCCTTGGTTTTCATGATGCTGTTTGATCACTATTGTTCACTAACAAACCTCTGAGGCATTCATAGAACAGCTGTAGTTATACCGAGAATAAATTACACACAGTTGGACACTATTACTATTATGTGACATCTGAACCAATTGATCACACTACATTTTATTTAGGGGTATTAGAGTATGGGGGACTGAATACAAATGACACACTTTTCAGATTTTTTATTATAAAAATTTTTGAAAATCATGTATCATTTCTTTCACTTCACACATACATGCTACTTTGTGTTGTCAATGACAAAAAACCCCAATGAAATACATTAAGATTTTTGGGAATATCGTGAGAAAAAAGTGGAAAAGTTCATAAATACTTTTTCAAGACCCTGTATAAACTCCCCGTTAAACTGCAGATTCAACATTTTTTCCCCCATAAAATAAGATAAAATCAACAGCAACCAAGTAAGGCTACTTTGACACTAGCGTTATATTTTCCGGTATTGAGATCCGTCATAGGGTCTCAATACTGAAAAAAAACGCTTACGTTTTGTCCCTATTCACTGTCAATAGGGACAAAACTGAACTGAACAGAACTGAATACTTCAAAATGCATTCTGTTCCGTTCTCATACCGGAGAGCAAACCACAGCATGCTGCGGAGCAAGACGGATCCGGCATGAACCTTCAATGCAAGTTAATGGGGACGTATCCGATTTCTCTGACACAATAGAAAGACTGATCTGTCCCCCAATGACTTTCAATGGAGATTCATGACGGATCCGTATTGGCAATGTTAAAGATAATACAACTGGATCCATTCATAACGAATGCAGGCGGTTGTAACAGAAGCATTATTGCTGAACCCTGCTGGATCCAGCAAAAACTCTAGTGGGAAAGTAGCCTAAACATACCAAAAACATAACTAACCTTACATTACTTGTAAATTGGACAACTCCAGTTAACCCGACCATACTCATAAGATGGTGACGAGGTAGATAATGCCAGTTATTCAGGAATTACGTTCTCTGGCATAACATATGGGCAAATAAGTAAAAAGTATACATAACACATATCCTTGACATATTAACATATGCAAAATTTTAAGAGTTAACACCGGAAAAAAAATCTGTTCTCAAAAGTTATGCTAGTAATCCAAAGGAACAATTAACTACAGTCAGCTCTTTGTTTGAATATATCTCTGCACAAGAGAATCAACCAGAATCTCAGGACACAATAGGTGGCACTTTACACAGTCATTCATAAGAGAACAAAAAGTGTTTTTGCTTCCCTGTTATCTTGACAGATGTGTGTTTAGAAAGAGATAGAGAGACCGTCAATTAGCCCTTTGGCTGCTAAAGATGCCAGTAACACAGTGCTCCATAATGCATCGCAGACACATCCGGGAGCATAAGATTAAAATAATACTGGCTGCAAGTCTGAAAATTATATCACTTCTATGTATGGTGATAGATATGTTCCAGGGGCAAATGCTCAAATAAAAATGCTGCTAGTTTCAAGGGAGCACAGCCCTATGGGTGACATATAGCATGGCTAAGCCGAGACCACGAAGGAGGAGGACGCTGTACATAACTACCACACAAGTCTTCAGAGTTCTCTCCTTGAAGCAATGACAAAGTAATCCAATACATCTATTAACATTGCTCTTTCTGTGCTACTATTATCCTTTATACTGTACAAATAAAAACCTACCTATTACCTGCCAACATTACAGATGAGGGGACACTTAGGCCTATTGCACACGGACGTTTTTTTTTTTTTCCCGTTTACTGGACGTTTTTGCGTTCCGTATACGGTCCGTATACGGAACCATTCATTTCAATGGGTCCGCAAAAAAAAACGGAATGTACTCCGTATGCATTCCGTTTCCGAATTTCCGTTTTTCCGTTCCCGTTTTAACATAGAACATGTCCTATTATTGCCCGCAAATCACAGTCCGTGCTCCATTCAAGTCAATGGGTCAGCAAAAAAAAAACGGAACACATACGGAAATGCATCCGTATGTCTTCCGTTTCCCGTTCCGTTTATTGCTGAACCATCTATTGAAAATGTTATGCCCAGCCCAATTTTTATCTATGTACTTACTGTATACTGTATATGCCATACGGAAAAACGGAACGGAAAAAACGGAACAGAAACGGAAACACAACGGAAACAAAAAACGGAACAACGGATCCGTGAAAAACGGATCGCAAAACACTGAAAAAGCCATACGGTCGTGTGCAATAGGCCTTACCCATGTCATTTCCAGTGTGTTTACCCCCAACAACCCCCCCCCCCCTTACCAGGCCAATTGTTTTAGTTTTGGCAATGGGCCAATTTAACTGCAAATAACTAATTTCTGAGCTAACCTAAATGCATTTGATATGATTTTCCCAGGACACATTAGACCTTTCTTTTGTGTCATTAGATGACAGATATACAATAACTATGTTTGTAAAGTGAAAATGGATGCTACTTGTGTAATTTATCTACTGGCTGGGCTTACTGTAAGACTTCATAGGACTGGAGTGTATTTTCGATTTTGGTGACCCATTCTTCTATTGCTGGCTCTAAGGTACAATACTGCCAGAAAAGATGTTGTAGAGCACTACAGCATTAGAAACCCCTTCAATCTGACTATTAGTTTTTTTTATGTCAACCCCTTCTAAGCTACTTTTACACTAGCGTGGATCCGTCATGGATCTGCAAAAACGCTTCCTTTATAATAATACAACCGCATGCATCAGTCATGAACAGATCCAGTTGTATATGTCTTCTATAGCCATGACGGATCCGTCTAGATCACCATTGAAGAGTCAACGGTGGAAGGATCCATTTATATTGTGCCAGATTGTGTCATAGAAAACGGAGCCGTCCCTTTGACCTACATTGTGTGCCAGGACGGATCCGCTTGGCTCCACTTCGTCAGGGGCGACAGCAAAACGCTGCAGGCAGTGTTTTGGCGTCCGCCTCCAGAGTGAATGGTGACTGAACGAAGCAAACTGAACATTCTGAGGCGGATCCTTTTCCATTCAGAATGCATTAGGGCAACACTGAACGTTTTGAACCGCTTTTGGGAGCCCTAAACGGATCTCACAAACGGAAAGCCAAAACCTAGTGTGAAAGTAGCCTAAGGGAGTTCTCCTCGGGAAAATTTTAACATTTTAAGCTTTTTTTTTTTTTAAAAATATGCATGCTTTGTTATAGTTTAGCAGAAAAAATTTACTAAAAATAGCTAAAATTAATGCCTTTTTTTATTTACATTATTGGGGAAAAAGGAAAAAAAAAGTGTTGCATCTTACACACAGTCTGCTATACTACTGCTAAAACTGCTTCCTCTGTCGGCTTCTCCTTGTTGTTGACAGGCCACTTTGGCAGCCTGGTCACAGCATCTGCAGCGCCACTTTATACGGGCAGGTTACAGTAACCAGCTTACAGCCCCAATGTATAAAGTTGTGCAGTGGTAAGCAAGCGGGTTTCTCTTAGAAAATCACAAGGGAAGACTGGGAACTTTAAGTGGCGCCAGAAAAAAAAAAAAAAAAGTGTCCCATATTGTAGGCAGTCCAAATTGACAGAAGGTGGAGGCAACACAAGTAGACAGGGTCAACTTAAGTAGGCGGGGCCAGAAATACCTTCGTGCAGCACAAAACGCTGCCCCAGCAGAACCAAATACCATGTGCAGCACAAAATACTGCCCCAGCAGAACCAAACACAACAGTGCAGCACAAAACAATGCAGCTCCCGCTGCAGTATTCAACTGTGTCACTGTGCTGACGATGGCCATAGAGTGGAAATCAGGAGGATTGCTGTGACTGAGGCTCCTAGTATAAATGATGAAAGCATCAGATCGTTATACACCTGGCCTCAGGGGGCCACCAGAGCACCAGCCCACCAAGAAATCTCCCTGTAGGGTCTATGGCCAGTCTGCCCCTGGATCTACAACAATAAAGTGCTTAATTTCCCACAAAAATACCAAGATGTTTACGTAGTGAAATGTTCAATAACTGATCAACTGGGTCATCAACCAGAAGGGCAAGAAACTGGGTATAACATTTCTTTTTTTTCTTTTTTATAAAAAAGAAGTCATTGCTGGCAATATATCCATCACACCTAGAACAACTTAACTCAATGAATGACATATCTTTCCTTTATTCTGTCCTAAATTACATGTTCTGATCCATATAAACCAGGAAGAAGAACCCAAAAGTCTAACTGGAAAGCAACATTTTTTTTTTTTTTAAATGGCCTTCTGGAAAAAGTTCTTATTAGCAGGCTTGACAAAAACAAGAGATTGTCAAAGGGAAGCGGGTTTCAGTACACATGAAAGGCTGAAACTTGTCCTAACAGTCTGCATGTGTACAGATGCACTTTCAACTACAGGGGGTAATTTCCTCTCAGATATAATTGCTAAGCTATTGAAGCACTGCTGTCTTCTACCTCTTTGATGTTACTTCCCTTGGTAAGAGCCAAGTTCAAGTTTCCTGCATAAAATACAGCACAGACTGGAAGGGGGCTAAACACCGTCCATTACAGATCTGCAGATAAAAAAGAATTCGGGAGGAATCTCATTTGCAAAGGTGCTACCTGGCACAAAGTATATAAAGCTGGTAATCGCTGCCACAAGTGTGCCAATAGACAGACAAAGGGTGCAGCTGCTAATGACACACTAGGCCTACCAGCAGATTCTTTAACAAGATGAAGGGGAATATTGCAGGCCAAGTGCACCAAGAAAGAGACAATTATGTTGATCAGTACTGGAAGAAAAATGAATATAGCAGGTTGAATGGATTGCCAAGAGCCTTCCTTATAGTCATGATCACCCAAGATCTGAGCATACTCATTAAGATAATTAGTCTGAATTGTTTGAAATGTCACTGTTTTATTATCCTTATTGGTCCTTTTGCTGGCTGGATTCATCTTCTATCACATTATAACAATGCTCGTTTTCCATGGTTTACGACCACCCTGCAATCCATCAGCGGTGGCCGTGCTTGATTCACTTTCTCTACATAATGAATGCTATTTGCTGAAGTGACACAACCCCTTGAAGGGAATACTGCAAGTCCCTTTAGTCTGTTTAAAAAAGGTGAAAACCATTTATAAAGAACATTGAAGTTAAAAGCAGTTTCTTCATCAGTTTGCGACCACCCGAGACCATATACTTGTCCGAATAGTCCACATTTAAAGGGTTTCTCCGTGCTTTTCTAAAAATCCCTGCAGAGGAAAGATTCTGTCAAATCTGTCACGCCCCTGATGCCACCATCTCCACTGCACTAGGACTAGCTGTTGGCTCTTCTACTCAGATCCTCACTGGATGTGTCCGATCATTTTTTCAGGATAGGTCATCAAAACCAGATCGGGGGGTCAGACGCCCAGCATCCCCTGAGGATAGCACATTTAATGGTTGTCCTGAGGAATGTTCTGCCACGCTGCATGCACTGGGGCATGCATTCCACAGCATCCGGTGGTGGCAGCTCCTTTTGCAACTGCCAAACAGTGACATCCCAGATGTGATCCAAGGCAAACAAGTCTAGAGACGCCGCAGGTCATGACAGCATGTTTGGGCCATGCAGTTGCTCACAGTAGCATAAGCAACATGCGGCCTGGCATTGTCCTGCCTGAGAAACTGCTCATGAGACACTCTGGCCATTGGAATGGCCAAAGACCAATAGTTTCACGACCAAGTCAATGTAACGCCGAGCTATTGAGAAACCTGAAATGAAAGACTAGCTAGGAACTAGGAAGCAGTCTTACATTTAGAACTAGCGGAGGATCCGCTGAAGTTTAGTGAAGTGGCCCGACACCTCTTAATAACTTTGTCGATCCACCGCCAGCTATAGGGCTTTATTAAGACCAGTGTCTAAAATGCTGGTCTTATAAATGTGCCCTATACATGCTACTTTGGTTGGTCTATCACACAAAATCCCAATAAAATACATTTACGTTTGAGGGTGTAACGGAAAAAAATGGAAAAGTTCAGGGGTATGAATACTTTTTCAAGGCACTGTACATGGCTGTGGAATAGTGTGCTGTTTACCTGCAGAAGACCAGGATGTACCATAAGAATAAGGCAAGCAAGCAGAGGCAGTATAATGTTCTTGGCAAAGTCCTGCTGGAAAACCTTGGACCCTTGCATTCATGTGAATGTTATGCTGACACATAAAGTCTAACTAAACAATGTTGCAGACCATGGTGTTAACTTGGCCCCCAAATTCCCCAGATCTCAATCTAATCGAACATGCTGAGGATGTGCTAAATAAGCTATTCTGATCCATGGAATCCCCCCACACAATTTACATAGACTTAACACGTTAAGGACCACAGGTTTATACCCCCTAAAGACCAGGCCCTTTTTTACAAATCGGCACTACACAACTTTCACCGTTTATTGCTCGGTCATTGCAACTTACCACCCAAATGATATTTTACCTCCTTTTCTTCTCACTAATAGAGCTTTTCATTTGGTGGTATTTCATTGCTGCTGACATTTTTACTTTTTTTGTTATTAATCGAAATTTAAAACGATTTTTTTTGCAAAAAAATGACATTTTTCACTTTCAGTTGTAAAATTTTGCAAAAAAAAAAAAAATCGAGATCCATATAGAAATTTTGCTCTAAATTTATAGTTCTACATGTCTTTGATAAAAAAAAAATGTTTGGGTAAAAAAAAAATGGTTGGGTAAAAGTTAGTAGCGTTTACAACTATGGTACAAAAATGTGAATTTCCGCTTTTGAAGCAGCTCTGACTTTCTGACACCTGTCATGTTTCCTGAGTACTACAATGCCCAGACAGTACAAACACCCCACAAATGACCCCATTTCGGAAAGTACACACCCTAAGGGTATTCGCTGATGGCATTAGTGAGGTTCATAGAACTTTTTATTTTTTGTCACAAGTTAGCGGAAAATTATGATTTTATTTTATTTTATTTTTTTTCCTACAAAGTCTCATACTCACTAACTGTGACAAAAAATAAAACTTCTATGAACTCACTATGCCCATCACGAAATACCTTGGGTCTCTTCTTTCCAAAATGGGGTCACATGTGGGGTAGTTATACTGCCCTGGCCATTCTAGGGGCCCAAATGTGTGGTAAGGAGTTTGAAATCAAATTCTGTAAAAAATGACCAGTGAAATCCGAAAGGTGCTTTTGGAATATGGGCCCCTTTGCCCACCTAGGGCTGCAAAAAAGTGTCACACATCTGGTATCATACGTACTCAGGAGAAGTTGAGGAATGTGTTTTGGGGTGTCATTTTACATATACCCATGCTGGGTGAGATAAATATCTTGGTCAAATGCCAACTTTGTATAAAAAAAATGGGAAAAGTTGTCTTTTGCCAAGATATTTCTCTCACCCAGCATGGGTATATGTAAAATGACACCCCAAAAACACATTCCCCACCTTCTCCTGAGTACGGCAATACCAGATGTGTGACACTTTTTTGCAGCCTAGGTGGGCAAAGGGGCCCATATTCCAAAGAGCACCTTTCGGATTTCACAGGTCATTTTTACAGAATTTGATTTCAAACTCCTTACCACACATTCGGGCCCCTAGAATGCCAGGGCAGTATAACTACCCACAAGTGACCCCCAGTTTGGAAAGAAGACACCCCAAGGTATTCCGTGAGGGGCATGGCAAGTTCCTAGAATTTTTTATTTTTTGTCACAAGTTAGTGGAAAATGATGATTTTATTTATTTTTATTTTTTTCATACAAAGTCTCATATTCCACTAACTTGTGACAAAAAATAAAAACTCCATGAACTCACTATGCCCATCAGCGAATACCTGGGGTCTCTTCTTTCCAAAATGGGTCACTTGTGGGGTAGTTATACTGCCCTGGCATTCTAGGGGCCCGAATGTGTGGTAAGAGTTTGAAATCAAATTCTGTAAAAAATGACCTGTGAAATCCGAAAGGTGCTCTTTGGAATATGGGCCCCTTTGCCCACCTAGGCTGCAAAAAGTGTCACACATCTGGTATCTCTGTATTCAGGAGAAGTTGAGGAATGTGTTTTTGGGGTGTCTTTTTACATATACCCATGCTTGGTGAGATAAATATCTTGGTCAAATGCCAACTTTGTATAAAAAAAATGGGAAAAGTTGTCTTTTGCCAAGATATTTCTCTCACCCAGCAGGGGTATATGTAAAATGACACCCCAAAACACATTCCCCACCTTCTCCTGAGTACGGGGATACCAGATGTGTGACACTTTTTTGCAGCCTAGGTGGGCAAAGGGGGCCCATATTCCAAAGAGCACCTTCGGATTTCACAGGTCATTTTTTACAGAATTTGATTTCAAACGCCTTACCACACATTTGGGCCCCTAGAATGCCAGGGCAGTATAACTACCCCACAAGTGACCCCATTTTGGAAAGAAGAGACCCCAAGGTATTCGCTGATGGGCATAGTGAGTTCATGGAAGTTTTTATTTTTGTCACAAGTTAGTGGAATAGAGACTTTGTATGAAAAAAAAAAAAAAAAAATAAAAAAAAGCATTTTCCACTAACTTGTGACAAAAAATAAAAAATTCTAGGAACTCGCCATGCCCCTCACGGAATACCTTGGGGTGTCTTCTTTCCAAAATGGGGTCACTTGTGGGGTAGTTATACTGCCCTGACATTTCCAGGGGCCCTAATGTGTGGTAAGTAGGTAAATGACCTGTGAAATCCTAAAGGTGCCTCTTTGGAATATGGGGCCCCTTTGCCCACACTAGGCTGCAAAAAAGTGTCACACATGTGGTATCGCCGCATTCAGGAGAAGTTGGGGAATGTGTTTTGGGGTGTCATTTTACATATACCCTTGCTGGGTGAGAGATAATATCTTGGCAAAAGACAACTTTACCCATTTTTTATACAAGGTTGGCATTTGACCAAGATATTTCTCTCACCCAGCATGGGTATAGTGTAAAATGACACCCCAAAACACTTTCCCCAACTTCTCCTGAGTACGGCGATACCAGATGTGTGACACTTTATTGCAGCCTAGATGCGCAAAGGTGCCCAAATTCCTTTTAGAGGGGCATTTTTAGACATTGGATACCAGACTTCTTCTCACGCTTTGGGGCCCCTAGAATGCCAGGGCAGTATAAATACCTCCACATGTGACCCCATTTTGGAAAGAAGACACCCCAAGTATTCAATGAGGGGCATGGCGAGTTCATAGAAAATTTTTTTTTTTGGCACAAGTTAGCGGAAATTGATATTTTTAATTTTTTTCTCACAAAGTCTCCCGTTTCCGCTAACTTGGGACAAAAATTTCAATCTTTCATGGACTCAATATGCCCCTCACGGAATACCTGGGGGTGTCTTCTTTCCGAAATGGGGTCACATGTGGGGTATTTATACTGCCCTGGCTTCTAGGGGCCCTAAAGCGTGAGAAGAAGTCTGGAATATAAATGTCTAAAAAATTTTACGCATTTGGTTTCCGTGAGGGGTTGGTGAGTTCATGTGAGATTTTATTTTTGACACAAGTTAGTGAATATGAGACTTTGTAAGAAAAAAAAAATATAATTCCGCTAACTTGGGGCCAAAAAAATGTCTGAATGGAGCCTTACAGAGGGGGGGGATCAATGACAGGGGGGTGATCAATGACAGGGGGGGTGATCAATGACAGGGGGGTGATCAATGACAGGGGGGGTGATCAATGACAGGGGGGGTGATCAATGACAGGGGGGGTGATCAATGACAGGGGGGGGTGATCAATGACAGGGGGGGTGATCAATGACAGGGGGGGTGATCAATGACAGGGGGGTGATCAGGGAGTCTATATGGGGTGATAACCACAGTCATTGATCACGCACCGTGTAAGGGCTTCATTCAGACGTCCGTATGCGTTTTTGCGGATCCGAACCATCTATCAGTGCATCCGTAAAAATCATGCGACATCTGAATGGAGCTTTACAGGGGGGTAATCAATGACAGGGGGTGAGTCAGGGAGTCTATATGGGGTGATCACCACAGTCCATTGATCATTGCCCCTGTAAGGCTTCTTCAGACGTCCGGATGCGTTTTGGCGGATCCGATCCATCTATCAGTGGATCCGTAAAAATCATGCGGAACGTCTGAATGGAGCTTTACAGGGGGGTAATCAATGACAGGGGGGTAATCAATGACAGGGGGGTGATCAGGGAGTCTATATGGGGTGATAACCACAGTCATTGATCACGCCCCTGGTATGGCTTCATTCAGACGTCCGGATGCGTTTTGGCGGATCCGATCCATCTATCAGTGCATCCGTAAAAATCATGGTGCGGACATCTGAATGGGAGCTTTACAGGGGGGTAATCAATGACAGGGGGGTGATCACCACAGTCAATGATCATGCCCCTGTAAGGCTTCATTCAGACGTCCGATGCGTTTGCGATCCGATCCATCTATCAGTTCATTCCGTAAAAATCATGCGGACATCTGAATGGAGCTTTACAGGGGGGTAATCAATGACAGGGGGGTGATCACCACAGTCATTGATCATGCCCCTGTAAGGCTTTCATTCAGACGTCCGGATGCGTTTTGCGATCCGATCCATCTATCAGTGCATCCGTAAAATTCATGCGGACATCTGAATGGAGCTTTACAGGGGGTAATAAATGACAGGGGGGTGATCACCACAGTCATTGATCATGCCCCTGTAAGGCTTCATTCAGACGTCCGTATGCGTTTTTGCGGATCCGATCCATCTATCAGTGCATCCGTAAAAATCATGCGGACATCTGAATGGAGCCTTACAGAGGGTGATCAATGACAGGGGTGTAATCAATGACAGGGGGGTGATCAGGGGAGTCTATATGGGGTGATCACCACAATCATTGATCATGCCCCTGTAAGGCTTCATTCAGACGTCCGATGCGTTTTGCGGATCCGATCCATCTATCAGTGTCATCCGTAAAAAATCATGCGGACAATCTGAATGGGAGCTTTACAGGGGGGTAATCATGACAGGGGGGTGATCACCACAGTCATTGATCATGGCCCCTGTAATGCTTCATTCAGACGTCCGTAAGCGTTTGCGGATCCGATCCATCTATCAGTGCATCCGTAAAAATCATGCGGACATCTGAATGGAGCTTTACAGGGGGGTGATCAATGACAGGGGTGTAATCAATGACAGGGGGGTGATCAGGGAGTCTATATGGGGGGTGATCACCACAATCATTGATCATGCCCTGTAAGGCTTCATTCAGACGTTCCGGGATGCGTTTTGCGGATCCGATCCCATCTATCAGTGCATCCGTAAAAATCATGCGACATCTGAATGGAGCTTTAACAGGGGGTGATCAGGGAGTCTATATGGGGGTGATCACCCACAGTCATTGATCATGCCCCTGTAAGGCTTCATTCAGATCGTCCGGATGCATTTTGCGGATCCGATCCATCTATCAGTGGATCCGTAAAAATCATGCGGACGTCTGAATGGAGCTTTACAGGGGGGTATCAATGACAGGGGGGGAATCAATGACAGGGGGGTGATCAGGGAGTCTATATGGGGTGATCACCACAGTCATTGATCAAGCCCCGTGTAAGGCTTCATTCAGACGTCCGGAATGCGTTTTGCGGATCCGATCCATCTATCAGTGGATCCGTAAAAATCAGTGCGGAACGTCTGAATGGAGCTTTACAGGGGGGTGATCAATGACAGGGGGTAGTCAATGACAGGGGGGTGATCAGGGAGTCTATATGGGGTGATCAGGGGCTAATAAGGGGTTAATAAGTGACGGGGGGGGGGGGTGTAGTGTAGTGTAGTGGTGCTTGGTGCTACTTTGCAGAGCTACCTGTGTCCTCTGGTGGTCGATCCAAACAAAGGGGACCACCAGAGGACCAGGTAGCAGGTATATTAGACGCTGTTATCAAAAAGCGTCTAATATACCTGTTAGGGGTTAAAAAAAACACATCTCCAGCCTGCCAGCGAACGATCGCCGCTGGCAGGCTGGAGATCAACTCTCTTACCTTCCGTTCCTGTGTGCGCGCGTTCACAGGAAATCTCGGCTCACGCGAGATGACGCCTATTGGCGTTAGCGTAGCCTGGGGGAGCCGCCGCAATGACGCCTTTCGGCGTTACAGTTGCGGGAAGAGAGGTTTTCCGAGATTCTGATATTGGTGACCTCTGCTCAGTATAGGTCATCAATATGAAAATCTTAGAGAACCCCTTTAAAGATTCTGCTGCTATTGTCTTGGCACTAGATACCAGAAGCCACCTTATGAAGTCTTAAGGAGTCCATGCCTCGATGGGACTAAGCGTTTTTGGCAACCTAAAGGGAACTAACACAATAATAGACAGGTGGTTCTGATGTTATGGATGATCTATGTAGTTACTAGCATGCCTATATAGAATTATGCATGTGCGAGGGAGTATGAGCATTACACCTCTGTGCCCACATAGATTTGTGGTTGAAGGTTGAAGCAACAAGCAAAATAAATGCTTTCTATCCGTGCTTTTAGCATAGGACAGGTTAATGCGTCTGAACTTTATAGTAACCCAGCATGGACAATATTATGAATGACACTTGCAAGCTGGCAGCTCAGGAACTCATTACTGTCAAGGTACAACATGGCGGTCTGCCAACCCCTCAGCTTTCACACTTGCTGTGCCAGAACATCCACACACAATTTAATTGCATTATAATTTCAAAAGTGCTTTTCAAACGGGGAAAAAGGCATTCACTGATTAACCAGCGAAGAGCAAAATTGTTTATGAAATTGAATACAAAAAGCTACAGAATGTAATTGGGTCGTTCTAGCACCTAATTTTCAAGCCATTTTTCCCACTTATTTAATCATGGGACACAAAAGGAGCTGCTGAACTGACTTCATAGTAATTAGATTATTCTCTCTGATATGCCAAGTCTCCATTCCAATCAAATAGCATAAGTGTTTTAAAACAGTAGTGACTGTACAGGAGAAGCAGCATGGAGAATGGACTAGTGAAGTGGACATGCACTGCCACCATTTCTAATTGGCCATGACACAGATGTGTCTTATGTGTCACTTCAACCACAAGCTTGAAGTAGGAAGACAAACATTGCATGACTTCAAAGCTATCCTGGTAGATTTTCAAAGGCAAACAGCTGATTCTCTATGCACAATAGACACCAACCTTCAATCCATGCTTTGCATAAATCACCTACAGTATGAATACAAAAGAAACCAATAGTTTTTTAATAGGTGACTGCCTGTGATCACTTGTTTCCACTTCCAGCCGTTACATACATTTTCTTTTACATGACTTGTACAATCAGCATATGATGGCAAGTATATGGAATGTCATTCTTTCTTGTTTTTTTTCTTGTTAAAATGTAGTCTTAATTGAAGAAAATCATAATGATCACATCGCAAAGATGGAGCTACCGCCAGATCTGAAGAGTTGTCCTTAGGCCTTTTCCACACAAGTGATACTGAATTCGTACACATTGTGCCATTGAAAAACCTGATGTTTTTCCTTAGTTTGCTGCAGCCGATAGGACTGTCAGTCGCCGACAGGAAAGTCAGTCGCCGACAGGAAAGTCAGTCGCCGACAGGAAAGTCAGTCGCCGACAGGAAAGTCAGTCGCCGACAGGAAAGTCAGTCGCCGACAGGAAAGTCAGTCGCCGACAGGAAAGTCAGTCGCCGACAGGAAAGTCAGTCGCCGACAGGAAAGTCAGTCGCCGACAGGAAAGTCAGTCGCCGACAGGAAAGTCAGTCGCCGACAGGAAAGTCAGTCGCCGACAGGAAAGTCAGTCGCCGACAGGAAAGTCAGTCGCCGACAGGAAAGTCAGTCGCCGACAGGAAAGTCAGTCGCCGACAGGAAAGTCAGTCGCCGACAGGAAAGTCAGTCGCCGACAGGAAAGTCAGTCGCCGACAGGAAAGTCAGTCGCCGACAGGAAAGTCAGTCGCCGACAGGAAAGCCTTCTTGACTTCAAAGCTCAGAATGAGCAGGAATTTAAATCAAAGAATAAGAAGCTATACTGAATATTTTCCACAAAAAACTATATATCAATCTGCTCAGCTCCTCTTGCTCTATAAAATTAGCTTAGACATCATGTTTAACTTGTCAGGTTCCCTTTATATACCGTGTCATTGCTCAGTCAGGATGCTGAACATTATAAAACCAGACCACATTCAGATGGAGAAAGCATCGATGTGACATAAGTCTTAGTCTACTGGACCTTTTACTTGTGCAGGTAGCTTTAAAGTTCAAAGGGCAAATAAATTGGCACTGCAACCCTGACTTTTTACATATATGCTGATACTGAGTTGCAACTGGTTTCCTAGTTAAACCCAGTTTTCTGAGCTCCTATAAACCTCTTGCACGCAAGCGTGTTCAGTCCGACTGCACTTCCCGGTTCAAACACTGCTCCTCTGATCTGAGCTCACAGTAACATGACTTAACAGCAGGTCCACTGTACAGTATTCATATAATACCGTAAGTGCAGTACAGTAGATCTGTGGTCAGGGAGGAACGGACATTATAAGACATTATGATGCTGTGAATTCATGTCAGAAGAGCAGTGTTGGGTCCAAGAAATATGCAAAACACACTCGCCTGAAATAGGTCATAGTAGTCATGGAATTACTTTGTTCCTACATCAGATTACGGAGGCAGCTAATTTTAAAGGGGAGGGGGCTTTATCACACCCTGCACTCCAGAATTCTAGCTTTAAAAAGTTGCCAAATAGGTCTCACTCCAGTTCTGGAAAGTGGGAGTGGTTAGCTATGTTAATTAGCCTCACTCCAGATTTATCACTGCATCTTTTTTTAAAAAGTCACAAACAACATTTAACAAACAATGCACAACATTTGATAAATGTGGCACACAGTACATCAACACAGACAAAAAGAAAACGGACTTTAAATATTACCCTCATGAATGAAGGTCAGGAACGAATGTTGGGAAATTCCCAAGTCAATGTCTATGAAGACCGTATGCTCTGACAGGGCACACAGGCAGGGAGGGTTTGTCTTCATTAGATCGGTACGATTAATATGCTGTCATTTAACTATTCCTATCCAACCTTACCCCACCTCTGATGCCTTCTCAAAGCCCAGAAGAAGAGATAAAGTACGCAGCCTTTGATGAAAAATAATTAAAAGCATCACTATTTAAAGGTCATCCTTTTAGCCTTTGGCTTCCTCAGTAGCTATTGCAGTTAAATCAAACTCTTTAGCTGATTAGAGAATACAAACCAATCATATCTAAAACAATAAAAGTCCTATAGATCAGCATTTGTCAAGGTTTTTAAGTCAAGCACCCAAAGTCAAAGATATTTAACCAATCTAGTTTAAGTAGCCATGATTTTGAACAAACATGCTTAGTTGTCATCAGATGATACTACTGTGGCCATCAATGCTGTGAAGCGTCAAGTTGTAATTCAAACCACTACCATGATTCATCTCTAGGATGGCGAGCTACATTCCCTGATAACAGAGGTGGCCAACCGCAGCCCCCCCCCCAACACACACACACATACCAGAGCAAGCTTGCAACAGTGCCATATAACACAGGTGGCCTCTCTCATAATAGAGCAAGCTTGCATTAGTGTGTTGTTAGGACAGGCATCTTTCCACAGCACCTCCTCAATAAAGATAGTTTGAAAGTGTCTTGATACTGTAAAAAAAAAAAAAAAAGTACTGATACTGTATACTCAATACTGTAAGAAAAGTGATAAAGGGTACATTCACACAACCATATCCATTGTGCCTTCACACACAGTAAAATACCCCAGTGAATGCCCCAGTGCCCCCTACATAGTATAATACAAAAGATTCACTTAGACCAGTTCCCACGGTAAATGGTGGTCATCCTGCTCTCCCCAGCAGCAGTTGAGATGAAGTGACATCATCGCACCTGCAGCACTGAGCACAGGACCATCCAGGTCAGGAGAGGATCATCATTCCCTGGGATGTGTGCTCCATAACTCAGTCCACCACGTACAATAAAGTCACCACACCATGCCCGCTCCTGGGAGGAGCATCAGCCAGGAGAATGGTGGAGAAGGGGAGCTAACGGCTCACTTCTTCACCACCACTGCACTCAACTGTCTACGTGTCCTCTGGATCTGGGATGGTTGGAAGGTATGCCCAACCACAGCTCAGAGAATCAATGGCTGAGAACCTATATGCTAGATTACATATACAATTTCTCAAACACAAAGCCAAATTGGTGGACACTTTTTAGAGTAATATTTTTGCAAGGCATTTTCTAAGGATAAAGAAGCATATTTTTATGAAAACAGTTTTAGTAATTTGTTAAAGCCAAAGCAGTATTCTATGAAAATGGTTTAATCCGGAGAGACAATAAAACAAGAAAAACAATTTATAGCAATTGGAAGACAGATACTGGTTACTAAAACTCTTCTCCAATAATTATGTAAAATACTTTACAGAAGAAAAATACATGCATTTCAGAAAATGTAGTATTTAAAGTGATAGATCTTTAAAGTGAATTTTCAGCTTTTAACATCATGCTATTTTTTGGTAAAACATTCTTCATTTAATATATCTTTATAATGGAGGACTGAGCTCCAATGTTCTTATACAAATGACATGCATAGATATTCTGCAATTTATGCAAAATTATCTTTTGCCTGCAGCCACCATTAGTTGGAGCTTACTGTCTACCTGTGGCCACCACTAGGTGAAGCTTACATCACAAATGTGACAAATGTATTAAAAAGCCTGTGCCTCTTAATATATTGGATACAGTAGATTTTTACTATAGTGGCATGTGAAATGCCCATCTTTAGTAAATTACCCTGGGATGTACACAAACATCTATTCTGCCTTGTTCAGAGTAAGGAAAAATGAACACGTATTAAAAGATCACTCGGGATGAGTCAAGTGGCATTTACATGTTTGTGCCTGCTTGCATCACCTTGCTCTATCCTGGCAAGAGCAGCCACCACAGTAGTATTCTGCATGTCCACTCCATGCTGGGGCTGCAGCTTCTCCGTCGTTGCCTACAGTGCCTCTATCTGCCCATAGGGTGTGTATGCTCCCCTTCTGGCTTTTAAAAGGCCAGTGTGAACAAGTCCTAATCTGGCCCCGGCTATGGCTAGACTTCCAAGGTTATTTAAACCCCTTCCCCTGTGGGTGGTTGCCTGAGCAATAAATTTCTCTAGCTTGCTAGACCCTGCAAAGGTAGTTTGATCTCCGGTGTCTGACATCTGCCCGTTTATCCATATTGTACCTGTTCCACCTGTCCTGACCTTGGCCTGTTTGTCATACTGACCTTGTGCTGCCTGCCTCAGCTCTTGGCCCATTATTCAAATTAAAAGTACTCTGCCTACCCCGACCTTGGTGTTTCCATTAAAAAAGAATAAGCCTGTCCCTTGGTGCAACACACCAGTGTCTTTTGACTCGACTAATCAGAGACTAATCCAGAAGGTAGCTGCCTGGAGGTTGACCTGCAGCGCAAAGCAGTTCCCTATATAGGGATTAAAGTGTAAAGACCACTGGAGCCATGTCCTTCGGAGTAGCCATAAGTCAAATCTGTTCAGTTAGACTGAGTTCACACGAGCGTGTCCGGATAAGGTCCGGATGCGTTGCGGCAAACGGTGATGGATCATGTGATTGGACCATGTGATATGACGTCACTGCAGGTCCTTTAGCAGGCAGCTCAAGATTAAAGAAGTAAGAAGAGACCGGCAGCTACGCGATCAAGAGGAGGAGGTGAGTTAATTATTTTTATTTTTTAACCCTCAATTGACCACCTACTAAGCATTCTGTATTAAAGAATTCTATTATTTTGCCTTATAACCATGTTATAAGGGAAAATAATACAGTGAATAGACTTCTTAGCAACCATGCGTGAAAATCGCACCGCATCCGCACTTGCTTGCGGATGCTTGCGATTTTCACGCAGCCCTATTCACTTCTATGGGGCCTGCGTTGCGTGATAAACGCACAATATAGAGCATGCTGCGATTTTCACACAACGCATAAGTGATGCGTGAAAATCACAGCTCATGTGCACAGCCCCATAGAAATGAATGGGTCCAGATTCAGTGCGGGTACAATGCGTTCACCTCCCGCATTGCACACGCGCGGAAATCTCGCCCGTGTGAACTCGGCCTAAAACAGTAGGCCTACTCCCACAGCATATAGTGAAAGCGTTAGGCTACTTTTACACTCGCGTTTGGTGCGGATCCGTCATGGATCTGCACAGACTAATCCGGTCAGATAATACAACAGTCTGCATTCGTTCAGAACGGATCCGTTTGTATTATCTTTAACAAAGCCAAGACGGATCCATCCTGAACACCATTGAAAGTAAATGGAGGACAGTTTTCTATTGCGCCAGATTGTGTCATAGAAAACCGTCCCTATTGACTTCCATTGTGTGTCAGAACGGATCCGTTTGGCTCAGTTTCGTCAGACGGACACCAAAATGCTGATACCCGCCTCCAAAACACCAAAACGCTGGTGTCTGCCTCCAAAGCGGAATGGAGACGGAACGGAAGGCAAACTGATGCATTCTGAGCGGATCCTTTTCCATTCAGAATGCATTAGGGCAAAACGAATCCGTTTTGGACCGCTTGTGAGATCCCTGAACGGATCTCACAAAAGGAAAGCCAAAACGCCAGTGTGAAAGTAGCCTTAAACTTGTGTAAGGTTATGTATGGGATGCCCAATACTTTCTACTTTTTTTTTTTTTATTTGAAGGAAAGGTTCTTTGTTCAAGACCACAGGCAAGGTTAGAGATAAGATCAGTTTCTTTAGAGCAAATGTGCTTATCAATGCAGCCAGGATGAAAGTGGCAAGGGATAAATGGAAAGAGAGAAAGAAAGGGGGGCTCCAGAATGAAGGTAGGAGAGAAAAGGCACAGTGCAAGAGTAACACACTGCTGCCCATTCACCAGTGGCAAGTAACGGTACATTGGAATGTGTGGCGGCATATTCAGGCACATATAAAAATTCTACAAGGAAGACATTTGTGTGAAGAGAATGAACGAAGCAAAGCAGACAGAGAAGAAAGACCAAACAGCAAGGGAGAAAATAAGACAATTACTGTGTATGCTTAAAGCAAAATGATAGATTGCATTAAAGTAATCACTTTCCTGGCTGCATATATACAGAGGATGTAACTATGAAGAATGTCAACTGCATAAACACACTTCTAAAAACTCATTTCTGTCATCCGCAATGACAGCCAGATAATAGCTTGTAGATGAGCTGATTGGATTTGTCCCAAAGGCACTGTTAATATATATTAAAGTGCAAACGGGTTGTGTAAAGGTACATTTCCTCAACAGCTGTCAGTGATCATGAGGAGCGACATTTCATTATTCTATCTGGCTGAAAGCTGAAAAATATCTTCTTTTTGTTTGATTTGGGGGAAGGGAAATGACAATCAGTGGCAGAGCAAAAAGAAAAGAATTGTCATATTGTGCAATGAGCCAAACTGTCTAGGTAACAATAGCGTTGCATTACTTAACATGGCAACAACAGGATGATGAAAAGCTACATTCACATAATATAGGCCTTTAGAATACCATCATTGTGCAACTGGTATTTTGGATGAATTAGGAACGTTAGCAGAATAAGCTTGTAGGGCCTCACTGAGCAGCCATGCTGCGGTTGGGATGTGGCTGCTTTATGGCTGAGTACCACAGCATCATATTAAAGGGGTTGTCTGGGTTCAGAGCTGAACCCGGACATATACCCTTCTTCCCCCACTCAGCCCTTCTGACACGCTCCGATCCTCTCCCTTGTCCTGCACTGTATATTTTTTGTTTACATTTTTACACTGCAAGGTGTCCACCTAGCGCTGTTCCCAGTGATGTCACAGGCACTGATGGGCGGGCTTTAGTGCCAACTTAGGGCAGCACTAAAGCCCGCCCATTAGTGCCAGTGATGTCATGGGGCTCACTGCTAGGCGGAAGCCTCCACCTAGTTTACCCATGGAGAGCCCAGTACATCACCGTATCTCCAGAAAAAAGCCCTTGCCCTGTGTGATTCAGTGCAGGGCAAGGGGGAGCAATCACAATCATGCCAGAGGGGCTGAGTAGGGGAAGCTCTGACCTCGGACAACCCTTTTTAATTGGTCAATATATCAATATGCCAAATGCGCAAAAACTATGAGCAGCTTTAACCCCTTAAGGACTCAGCCCTATTTCACCTTAAGGCCTCATGCACACGACCGTATTTTTTTGCGGTCCGCAAAAACGGGTTCCGATTTTCCGTGATCTGTGACCGTTTTTTCGTCCGTGGGTCCTCCCTGATTTTTGGAGGATCCACGGACATGGATCCGCCTGGCCGTGCGGAGCCAAACGGATCCGTCCTGAATTACAATGCAAGTCAATGGGGACGGATCCGTTTGACGTTGACACAATATGGTGCAATTTCAAACGGATCCGTCCCCCATTGACTTTCAATGTAAAGTCAGGAGTTAATATACCATAGGATCAGAGTTTTCTCCAATCCGATGGTATATTTTAACTTGAAGCGGCCCCATCACCATGGGAACGCCTCTATGTTAGAATATACTGTCGGATACGAGTTAGATCGTGAAACTCTAATCTGACAGTATATTCTAACACAGAGGCGTTCCCATGGTGATGGGGACGCTTCAGGTTAGAATATACTAAAAGAACTGTGTACATGACTGCCCCCTGCTGCCTGGCAGCAGGGGGCAGACCCCCCCCCCTTGTTTTTAACTCATTGGTGACCAGTGCGGCCGGCCCCCCCTCCCCCCTGTAGTTAACTCTTTGTTGTCCAGTGCGGCCGGCCCCCCTCCCTCCCCTGTAGTTAACTCATTGGTGGCCAGTGGGCCCCCCCTCCCTCCCCTGTAGTTAACTCTTTGTTGTCCAGTGTGGACAGCCCCCCCTCCCTCCCCTGTAGTTAACTCGTTGGTGGCCAGTGGGCCCCCCCTCCCTCCCCTGTAGTTAACTCTTTGTTGTCCAGTGTGGACAGCCCCCCCTCCCCTGTAGTTAACTCGTTGGTGGCCAGTGGGCCCTCCCCCCTCCCTCCCCCTCCTAATTAAAATCTCCCCCCCCATCATTGGTGGCAGCGGAGAGTACCGATCGGAGTCCCAGTTTAATCGCTGGGGCTCTGATCGGTAACCATGGCAACCAGGACGCTACTGCAGTCCCGGTTGCCATGGTTACTTAGCAAATTGTAGAAGCATTATACTTACCTGCGAGCTGCGATGTCTGTGTCCGGCCGGGAGCTCCTCCTACTGGTAAGTGACAGGTCTGTGCGGCGCATTGCTTAATGACCTGTCACTTACCAGTAGGAGGAGCTCCCGGCCGGACACAGACATCGCAGCAGCCAGCAGGTAAGTATAATGCTTCTACAAATTGCTAAGTAACCATGGCAACCGGGACTGCAGTAGCGTCCTGGTTGCCATGGTTACCGATCGGAGCCCCAGCGATTAAACTGGTACTCCGATCGGTACTCTCCGCTGCCACCAATGATAGGGGGGGTGATTTTAATTAGGAGGGGGAGGGAGGGGAGGGGGCCCACTGGCCACCAACGAGTTAACTACAGGGGAGGGAGGGGGGGCCGGCCGCACTGGACAACAAAGAGTTAACTACAGGGGAGGGAGGGGGGGCCAGCCGCACTGGACAACAAAGAGTTAACTACAGGGGAGGGAGGGGGCCCACTGGCCACCAATGAGTTAACTACAGGGGAGGGAGGGGGGGGGCCGGCCGCACTGGTTACCAATGTGTTAACTACAGGGGGTAGCTTCCCCCTGCTGCCTGGCAGCACCTGCCAGGCAGCAGGGGGCAGTCATGTACACAGTTCTTTTAGTATATTCTAACCTGAAGCGTCCCCATCACCATGGGAACGCCTCTGTGTTAGAATATACTGTCGGATCTGAGTTTTCATGAAGTGAAAACTCAGCTCTGAAAAAGCTTTTATGCAGACGGATCTTCGGATCCGTCTGTATGAAAGTAACCTACGGCCACTGATCACGGACACGAATGCCAATCTTGTGTGCATCCATGTTCTTTCACGGACCCATTGACTTGAATGGGTCCGTGAACCGTTGTCCGTCAAAAAAATAGGACAGGTCATATTTTTTTGACAGACAGGATACACGGATCACGGTCTCGGCTGCAAAACGGTGCGATTTTTCCACGGACCCATTGAAAGTCAACGGGTCCGCGAAAAAAAACGGAAAACGGCACAACGGCCACGGATGCACACAACGGTCATGTGCATGAGGCCTAAGGACCAGGCCATTTTTTGCAAATCTGACCAGTGTCACTTTAAGTGCTGATAACTTTAAAACGCTTTGACTTATCCAGGCCATTCTGAGCTTGTTTTTTCGTCACATATTGTACTTCATGACACTGGTAAAATGAAGTAAAAAAACAAAACTTTTTTATTTATAAAAAAAATACCACATTTACCAAAAATTTGTAAAAAATTGCAAATTTCCAAGTTTCCATTTCTCTACTTCTATAATACATAGTAATACCTCCAAAAATTGTTATTACTTTACATTCCCCATATGTCTACTTCATGTTTGAATCATTTTGGGAATGATATTTTATTTTTTGGGGATGTTACAAGGCTTAGAAGTTTAGAAGCAAATCTTGAAATTTTTCAGAAATTTTCAAAAACCCAATTTTTAGGGACCAGTTCAGGTCTGAAGTCACTTTGCGAGGCTTACATAAAAAAAACAACCCAAAAATGACCTCATTCTAGAAACTACCCCTCAAGGTATTCAAAACTGATTTTACAAACTTTGCTAACCCTTTAGGTGTTCCACAAGAATTAATGGAAAATAGAGATACAATTTCAAAATTTCACTTTTTTGGCAGATTTTCCATTTTAATAATTTTTTTCCGGTTACAAAGAAAGGGTTAACAGCTAAACCTAACAATATTTATGGCCCTGATTCTGTAGTTTACAGAAAGACCCCATATGTGGTCGTAAACCGCTGTACGGGCACACGGCAGGGCGCAGAAGGAAAGGAATGTCATACGGTTTTTGGAAGGCAGGTTTTGCTGGACTGTTTTTTTTGACACCATATCCCATTTGAAGCCCCCCTGATGCACCCCTAGAGTAGAAACTCCATAAAAGTGACCCCATCTAAGAAACTACACCCCTCAAGGTATTCAAAACAGATTTTACAAACGTCGTTAACCCTTTAGGTGTTCCACAAGAGTTATTGGCAAATGGAGAAGAAATTTCAGAATTTCAATTTTTTGGGCAAATTTTCCATTTTAATCAATTTTTCCCAGTAACAAAGCAAGGGTTAACAGCCAAATAAAACTCAATATTTATGGCCCTGATTCTGTAGTTTACAGAAACACCCCATATGTGGTCGTAAACAGCTGTACGGGCACACGGCAGGGCACAGAAGGAAAGGAATGCCATACGGTTTTTGGAAGGCAGATTTTGCTGGACTCCAAAAAAGTGGCCCCATTTTAGAAACTACGGGATAAGGTGGCAGTATTGTTGGTACTAGTTTAGTACTATATTACACTTTTTGTGAGGCAAGATAACAAGAAATAGCTGTTTTGGCATTGTTTTTATTTTTTGTTATTTACAACATTCATCTGACAGGTTAGATCATGTGATATTTTTATAGACCAGGTTGTCACGGATGCGGCGATACCTAATATGTATACTTTTTTTTTATTTATGTAAGTTTTACACAATGATTTCCTTTTTGAAGCAAAAAAAAAATAATCATGTTTTAGTGTTTCCATAGTCTGAGAGCCATAATTTTTTCAGTTTTTGGGCGATTACCTTAGGTAGGGTATGATTTTTGCGGGATGAGATGACGGTTTTATTGGCACTATTTTGGGGTGCGTGTGACTTTTTGATCGCTTGCTATTACACTTTTTGTGATGTAAGGTGACAAAAAATTGTTTATTTAGCACAGATATTTTTATAGAGCCGGTCGATACGGACGCGGAGATACCTAATATGTATACTTTTTTATTTATTTATGTAAGTTTTACACAATAATATAATTTTTGAAACAAAAATAAATAAATCATGTTTTAGTGTCTCCATATTCTGAGAGCCATAGTTTTTTTTTCAGTTTTTGGGCGATTATCTTAGGTAGGGTCTCATTTTTTGCAGGATGAGATGACGGTTTGATTGGCACTATTTTGGGGTGCATATGACTTTTTGATCGCTTGCTATTACACTTTTTGTGATGTAAGGTGACAAAAAATGGTTTATTTAGCACAGTTTTTATTTTTTACGGTGTTCATCTGAGAGGTTAGGTCATTTGATATTTTTATAGAGCCGGTAGATACGAACGCAGAGATACCAAATATGTATACTTTTTTTTTTATTTATGTAAGTTTTACACAATAACAGCTTTTTTCAAACAAAATAAATGATGTTTTAGTGTCTCCATATTCTGAGCCATAGTTTTTTTTATTTTTTGGGCGATTGTCTCAGGTAGGGGCTCATTTTTTGTGGGATGAGGTGACGGTTAGATTGGTACTATTTTGGTGGGCAAACGCCTTTTTGATCGCTTGCTGTTGTACTTTTTGTGATGTAAGGTGACAAAAAAATGGTTTATTTAGCACAGTTTTTATTTTTTACGGTGTTCATCTGAGGGGTTAGATCATGATATATGTTTATAGAGCCGGTCGATACGGACACGGCGATACCTAATATGTATACTCCCCCCCCCCCTTATTTTTTAGCTTCTTTTTTTTTTACTTTATTTGGGGAAAATGACGTTTTTGTTTATTTTTACTTGAAACTTTTAATTTTCACTTTATTTTTTGTCCCACTTTGGGACTTGAACTTTTGGGGGTATATTCCTTTACAATGCATTCCAATACTTTTGTATTGGAATGCATTGGCTGTATGAGTAATACTGTGTGTATTACTCATACAGCTTCCGCGGCCTGTGAGATCCAGAGGGCTGGATGTCACAGGCTCTTCACCGGAAGACAGCGCAGATGCCTCAGGAAGGCAACGCGCTGCCTTCCATGCCATGTGGTCCCCCCCACAGCCCCATGGGGACCCGATCGCACCACCGTCGCACCAGGTAAAAGCCACAAACCGCAGGCCTGAATTGACCTGCGGTTTGCAGCGATCAACGGGACCCCCCGCGCATTTAGCCGAGGTGCCTGCTCAATGGCGGCGGTGATCGGAACACCACATGACGTACAGGACGTCATGTGGCCTTAAGGACTCGGGAAACATGCTGTACCGGTAGGTCATGTGTCCATAAGGGGTTAAAGAGATTGTCTCACTTGAGCAAATAGCATCTATTATGTAAATAAAGTTATTACAAGGCACTTAATAATCTACTGTGATATTGCCTCCTCTGTTGGCTTCATCATGTTTCATCATATTCTACACTGCTCATATCCAGGGGTTACAACCACCTTACAATCCAGTAGCAGTGGCTGTGCTTGCACACTATAGGATAATGCACCAGCCTCTCTGGTTCTGGTGGGGACAGCACGTAGGCATGCATGTGCAGCAACTCCCATCCTCACAGTTGTGCTGCAGCGGTGGACATAGTCCCTGGAAATAAGCAGTGTATAATGCAACTGAAAAATTAATCAAGCCAGCAAAGGAGGCAATATGGACAATCACAATACATTAGTAAGCGCCTTGTATTAACTTTCTCTACATAAATATATCTATACCGATATAGATTTACAGCATTTTTCCATCAGCTGCCACTAGGGGGAGCTCAGTGCAAAGAAATTACTTAGAGTTTCCATTAAAGTCAATGGTTACTATATAAATTCATATGCACTGAGCTCCCCTTAGTGGTGGCTGCAGGTTGACAGTTTTCTAACATTTTGTGAGAGGGGGAGGGTGTATTCATGCCAATTATCTAGTTTAATTACAATAAAAAAACATAAATTCATCACACTTTGCATTCCATGGTGCCTTTGAATGCTTGATGCACACATATTGGGAAACTGGGGAAGGGGGGCACTAACTTTAGCTATGGGGTCTATGATATTTTTGTTCTCCTCTACTTATAATAGGAAGTAAAGTCCATACATTTCAATTCAAAAATACCTTGACCAGTGATTTATCCAATGAATAGGTGGCTACTAAACTTAAAGAGGACCTTTCATCAGAAAATAGTGTGTTAAATTCTTATACGACCTTATGGGGCTGCGCCCACTGATGTCCGGACACTTTTTTTTTTCAAATGGACACCCCCCCGTTCGGCCGCTACGCTCTCCGTAAGTTTCGTCGCCTCATATGCAAATGCTCTGCGCTGGGGACTTCAAGATGGCGCTCGGTCCGGATGTCTAGAAGCTCAAGTTCTCGTGAATCTCGCGAGAACTTGAGCTCCTTATCCCTGGCTAAGAGCGGGGCGCTGCGATTGGATGCGCTCGCTGCCAGGGAAAGCATAACCGTGCCCACCAGAACTTAGAGAACAACGCCTACTATAACTTTGTCGCCTCATTTGCATATGAGGCGACGAAACTAACGGAGAGCGTAGTGGCCGGACATCAGTGGGCGCAGCCCCATATAGTCGTATAAGAATTTAACACACTAATTTTCTGATGAAAGTCCTCTTAAGCTGGCCATACATATATATGTGTATCGAACCGACCATCTAATGGTGTATGGTGGCCTTCTAATCTTCTAGGAGATGAGGACAGATTTAATCACCTGACCTTTTGGCTTATGGGGGAGATAAACCGCTGCCCAGTAGCAGCTTTCTTTCATCTCCCCATTCACTACACATGTACAATTGGTCAAGCAAAGCATGCATATACAGGTGAAACTCGAAAAATTTGAATATTGTGCAGAAGTTCATTTATTTTAAGTAACAACTTAAAAGGTGAAACTAACATATGAGATAGACTCATTACATGCAAAGCGAGATATTTCAAGCGTTTATTTTTTATAATTTGGATGATTATGCCTTACAGCTTATGAAAACCCCAAATTCACAATCTCAGAAAATAAGAATATTGTGAAAAGGTTCAATATTCTAGGCTCAATGTGTCACACTCTAGTCAGCTAATTAATCCATAACACCTGCAAAGGGTTCCTGAGTCTTTACATTGTCTCTCAGTCTGGTTCAGTAGGAATCACAATCATGGGAAAGACTGCTGACCTGACAGCTGTGCAGAAAACCATCATTGACACCCTCCAGAAGGGAAAGCCTCAAAAGGTAATTGCAAAAGAAGTTGGATGTTCCCAAAGTGCTGTATCAAAGCACATTAATAGACGGTTACGTGGAAGGGACAAGTGTGGAAGAAAAAGGTGCACAAGCAGCAGGGATGACCGCAGCCTGGAGAGGATTGTCAGGAAAAGGCCATTCAAAAGTGTTGGGGACTTTCACAAGGAGTGGACTGAGGCTGGAGTTAGTGCATCAAGAGCCACCACACACAGACGGATCCTGGACATGGGCTTCAATTGTCGTATTCCTCTGGTCAGGCCTCTCCTGAACAACAAACAACGTCAGAAGCGTCTTGGGCTAAAGAAATAAAGAACTGGTCTGTTGCTCAGTGGTTCAAAGTCCTCTTTTCTGATGAGAGCAACTTTTGCATCTCATTTGGAAACCAAGGACCCAGAGTCTGGAGGAAGAATGGAGAGGCACACAATGCAAGATGCTTGAAGTCCAGTGTGAAGTTTCCACAGTCTGTGTTGATTTGGGGAGCCATGTCATCTGCTGGTGTTGGTCCACTGTGCTTTATTAAGTCCAGAGTCAACACAGCCATCTACCAGGAGACTTTGGGGCTCTTCATGCTTCCTTCCGCAGACAAGCTTTATGGAGATGGTGACTTCATTTTCCAGCAGGACTTGGCACCTGCCCACACTGCCAAAAGTACCAAAACCTGGTTCAATGACTATGGTATTACTGTGCTTGATTGGCCAGCAAACTCTCCTGACCTGAAACCCATAGAGAATCTATGGGGCATTGCCAAGAGAAAGATGAGAGACATGAGACAGAACAATGCAGAAGAGCTGAAGTATGCTATTGAAGCAGCCTGGTCTTCCATAACACCTCAGCAGTGTCATAGGATGATAGCATTCATGCCATGCCGCATTGAGGGAGTAATTGATGCAAAAGGGGCCCAAACCAAGTACTGAGTACATATGCATGATTATGCTTTTCAGAGGTCCTACATTTTTCTATTTATCCTTTTTTTTATTGATTTCATGTAATATTCTAATATTCTGAGATTGTGAATTTGTGAGTTTCACCTGTATATGGGAGGATCAGAAGAGATAGCTGTTGGCCAAATGAGCATTCAGCCAAAAACAATCATTTGACACTGTACCACATAAAAGGTTAGTATATAAAATGAGAATGCTCGGACTCGGAGAAAACGTCTGTAAGTGGGTAAGTAACTGGCTGAGTGATAGAAAACAGAGGGTGGTTATTAACGGTACATACTCAGATTGGGTCACTGTCACTAGTGGAGTACCTCAGGGGTCAGTATTGGGCCCTATTCTCTTCAATATATTTATTAATGATCTCGTAGAAGGCTTGCATAGTAAAATATCAATTTTCGCAGATGACACTAAACTGTGTAAAGTAATTAACACTGAAGAGGACAGTATACTACTACAGAGGGATCTGGATAGATTGGAGGCTTGGGCAGATAAGTGGCAGATGAGGTTTAACACTGACAAATGTAAAGTTATGCATATGGGAAGGAATAATGCAAGTCACCCGTACATACTAAATGGTAAAACACTTGGTAACACTGACATGGAAAAGGATCTAGGAATTTTAATAGACAGCAAACTAAGCTGCAAAAACCAATAAGATAATGGATTGCATCAAAAGGGGCATAGATGCCCGTGATAAGAACATAGTCCTACCACTTTACAAATGGCTAGTCAGACCACACATGGAGTACTGCGTACAGTTCTGGGCTCCTGTGAACAAGGCAGACATAGCAGAGCTGGAGAGGGTCCTGAGGAGGGCAACTAAAGTAATAACTGGAATGGGGCAACTACAGTACCCTGAAATATCAAAATTAGGGTTATTCACTTTAGAAAAAAAGACAACTGAGGGAAGATGCAATTACTATGTATAAATATATCAGGGGTCAGTACAGAGATCTATCCCATCATCTATTTATCCCCAGGACTGTGACTGTGACGAGGGGACATCCCCTGCGTCTGGAGGAAAGAAGGTTTGTACACAGAGAAAAGGATTCTTTACGGTAAGAGCAGTGAGACTATGGAACTCTCTGCCTGAGGAGGTGGTGATGGTGAGTACAATAAAGGAATTCAAGAGGGGCCTGGATGTATTTCTGGAGCTTAATAATATTACAGGCTATAGCTACTAGAGAGGGGTCATTGATCCAGGGAGTTATTCTGATTGCCTGTTGGAGTCGGGAAGGAATTTTTGGGGTAAAGTGGGGAATTGGCTTCTACCTCACAGGTTTTTTTTTTGCCTTCCTTTTGATCAACTTGCATGACAGGCCGAACTGGATGGACAAATGTATTTTTTCGGCCTTATGTACTATGTTACTATGTTATGACCAGCTTTACTCCAAGGCACTGTGACAATTAATCCTGAGATGCTTAAAATATCCAAGAACATCAACCAAGAACTGTAGGCCTATATAATCACAGCTAATGTAATAGTGTACAATGTCACGTGATAATGTAATAATGTATAAGTAAAAGAGCTGGCAGAATGGGATTTCCAGCACTGTCACAACAAGGCTGAACCAACTGCTGTGCAAGAAGTAACATCACTGCAAGTTTTATATTTGCTAACATAACATTCAATGGATGGAAATGAAAATCTTAACATTTTGGACAACACAGACTCCATTAGAGATGACATGAAGTACAAATTTTTATGATACCATCCCGACGGTCAATTACTTTGTGCCACTTCACCAAATTCAAAAACAATAGTATTATAGAAGGGTTTTTAAAACAGTTCCAATGTATCAGATGAAAGTAATGGCTAAAATATTACCAGTCATGTTAAAAATAATTAACTATCAGTATTGTCATGTTTGAACATTGGAACCATTTCTGTTATCTGACAGACTTGTTGCAAAAATTTCTGAAAATGTCCCATTCTTTTGAATGTAGATTGTAGAAATCTATGTTTTTGCCACCCATTCAGATGAAACCAAGTTCAACAAATGTTTGTTGTTTTGTGAATAATGTCTTTATGTTTTCCCAGTCTTAATGAAAATGTCTGACAATGCCTCAAATATAGTAATGGCCGTTTAAGAAAGAAGAGATCGGATAAGCAAAAATGTATAACTTCCTACATAACCCGGATTGAAAAAAAAAGTTAACCAAGCCAAATGAGACCTGGTGATACATGATATATTCAATAACATACCAGCCACATATTAGAGTTTGTTACTATGTTGATTAGATTGCATGATGAGCCACTAGAGATCAAGGGACCCATAAACTGTCCTTGGGGCCTCTATTGTCCATGTCCACCACTGATACAGCACAGACCAAAAGTTTGGACACACCTTTTCATTCAAAGAGTTTTCTTTATTTTCATGACTATGAAAATTGTAGATTCACACTGAAGGCATCAAAACTATGAATTAACACATGTGGAATTATATACATAACAAACAAGTGTGAAACAACTGAAAATATGTCATATTCTAGGTTCTTCAAAGTAGCCACCTTTTGCTTTGATTACTGCTTTGCACACTCTTGGCATTCTCTTGATGAGCTTCAAAAGGTAGTCCCCTGAAATGGTTTTCACTTCACAGGTGTGCCCTGTCAGGTTTAATAAGTGGGATTTCTTGCCTTATAAATGGGGTTTGAACCATCAGTTGCGTTGAGGAGAAGTCAGGTGGATACACAGCTGATAGTCCTACTGAATAGACTGTTAGAATTGGTATTATGGCAAGAAAAAAGCAGCTAAGTAAAGAAAAACGAGTGGCCATCATTACTTTAAGAAATGAAGGTCAGTCAGTCAGCCGAAAAATTGGGAAAACTTTAATAGTAAGGGCTATTTGACCATGAAGGAGAGTGATGGGGTGCTGCGCCAGATGATCTGGCCTCCACAGTCACCGGACCTGAACCCAATCAAGATGGTCTGGGGTGAGCTGGACCGCAGAGTGAAGGCAAAAGGGCCAACAAGTGCTAAGCATCTCTAGGAACTCCTTCAAGACTGTTTGAAGACCATTTCAGGGGACTACCTCTTGAAACTCACCAAGAGAATGCCAAGAGTGTGCAAAACAGTAATCAAAGCAAAAGGTGGCTACTTTGAAGAACCTAGAATATGACATATCTTCAGTTGTTTCACACTTGTTTGTTATGTATATAATTCCACATGTGTTAATTCATAGTTTTGATGCCTTCATAGTCATGAAAATAAAAAAAAACTCTTTGAATGAGAAGGTGTGTCCAAACTTTTGGTCTGTACTATATGTTACATACAATTCACATCTACACAGGACTATAATGCATTTTGTGTGCACATTGGTTTTTGGGAAGCAGTCTATAGGATCTTTTAAATTTCTTAAGGTCTCCACAAATGATGCACCAGTTACCCAATGCACCCAAAAAATTAAAACAATGGAAACATTTAAACTAATGCTTGGGGTTTTTCTGATGGGTTTGTTTGTAGAAGGCCTTCTATTAGACTAAGGAATTCACAAAACAGAAATGGCCTGTGAAATCCATATTTAGCACCCCAACAGAGTATGTCATGAGCTAGATAGCATAAATATGCATTTGACAAATATGCGCCACTTTCCATCCAGTATAAATGAATGAGATGGAAGCTTATAATAACAGCGAGAGAAAACAGTCTGCGTGAAGATGGAAAGCGAATACACAAAAGTTAAATAAAACAATAGCATAATCTGTCTATTCCAATTTATATGACACCTTACAAATATGTATCACAAAAACACCGGCACCCTTTTTTCAATCACTTCAGCCAATATATATGTCAGTTTAGTTACATTTGAATAATGAAATGAGACAATGTGGAACATTCTGCTTCATATTCAGACTTTACACCTACAGATCTGTTCCTGTCTTTAATCTTCTGGAAATTCTCACCATATCTCATAATTGACAGGGCCTCTGTAGCACACACACACACACACACACACACCTTTTTGTACACATACTGTAGCAAATGACTGCACACAACCATTTGGATCATGTAAAATAACAATCTCCTGTTATAATAAAACTCTAACAGCAAATTTCAGAAATGACAGCTAGCATGGAAACACAATTATGTGTTTCTAATGATAGTGAGATAGCTTTGAGAAACAACAATAGTAGGTTGTGATACAGGTAAACGTATAGGTTTCTTTACCTCCAAGCAGGAGGAATACTATAACGATGATCTATTAGCTCTAATATACCTCTGGAAGTCTCATTTCAGTGCTCAGCTCCTACTGGGTCATAGTTTTTCCTCAAAACAAGACTGGAAATAATCAATGGTCAAGGCTACGAGGGGAGTATCACATTTCTACACCAGTTTTTATAGTGTAAAAAAACTCACAAATTTTGGTTCAACACCCGTAAGAAGAACCACTGTTAATACATTACCAGGATGTACAAGTTGAAATCATTAACAAAAAATTGACAATATTACAATACGCTAGACATTATTCCGATTTCATGGTTATACAGCCCAAGCAGGCACACACAACTCAGCATACGACTCTTGAGTACAAGTGTTCGCAACAGTAAGACCTATTTCACACATCAGTGTTTTTCCAACATAGTTTGGTCGGTTATTTCCATTATGGATTGTGAGGAATAAAAAACAGGTGTAGGTCAAAAACACAGAACATGTGCAAATCTTTCCATTAAACCTTATCTCTTTGGAGGCTCTCTTCGTGGTTTTAGCTTACAATCACTGACCAAAACACTGAAATGTTAAAGAGGTCATTAAAATCAAGTGCACAAGAGGAGGTGCAAATGATTAGTTCATCAATGGAGTGGAATACTAAGGAACATGTCTTATTTAAACTACCAGTGGCATAATGACTATGACTGCAAGTAGTGCAATCGGGCCTGGAGAGAATGCTATTTTGAATCAGATTTTCACTGACCCACAGGGGAAGTCCCCTGTGTCAGAGTGGGCCCCCAATCTCCTATTATGTAATTTAAAAAAATTATCAAACTCCTTTTTCTCAATGGGAAACTATATCTCCCAGGATGACCTGACAGCTGCAGAAATTCAGGACCTGCATAGAGGTAGGGGAATAGTGCAGAGGATAGTGAAAAGCAATAAGCTAAATAGGTCTGTGCATTACACTTTCCAGACATACGTCGTGGCTGAAAGAGGTCTTAATGGTGATCTGGGCTAGATGGAGAAGAATAGGGAAAGTGAACAACTCCAATCAATGAAATCACGTGTAAGTCATTGGATAAAATAGTACTGTAATCACTAGAAAAACCTGCCGGGCACCTGTGTATATGGTCACTGTAAGATTGTATTTTTGTCTTGTCCGAGTGCTTTTTTAGTATCAGTTTTTGGGGGGAGGTGGAAATATCCGTACAGACCCTAGCTGGGGCCCATAAAACTCGCCCCTGTAAACCAGGTTTTAGTTTTCTGAAAAAAGGAACTAACAGTGGCTCAACCCACTCAAGATCCAATGGTTTGGTGCTCACCCCATGACTCACCGTAGTTGCAGTAAATGTGAAATAATGGAGGAATAGAAAATTTGGGGGGCACTCCAATATCTAGGCGTATAGATGAATGTCTCTAATTGCGTGGCTAATAAAATCAATTTATTCGAATATAGATATAATATAATTTCCACATTAGATTATAATAAAAATATATAAGTTTATCAACTTAAAAATTTTTAAGTTAAAAATTAAAATAATTAGTTTTCTATTTGTTGTTTAAATAGTGGTATTATCATGCCTGATCCAAAGCATCTAGAAAGAGATTTCAAACAATTACCTAACAATTGGAAATCAAGCAGTCCATTAGAAGATCGTCTCGAAGTGGAGAGGTTTTAAAAAACTGGCCATTTTTCCCCTCTTATTGGCACTAATGGAGGTGGTGTGGCGGGCATTTTTATGGCCACCATGGAGGCATGCATACAAATAGCACTATGGGGATATAAAATATATATATATATATATATATATATATATATATGCAGGGGGCACTATGGAGACTATTATAGATACTAGGGACACTATGGGGGCTATTATAGACACTCTGTGTACTAAGGTGGCCATTATATGTCCAGGGGGCACTACAGAAAGGCATTACATATACCGAGGGCACTGCAGGGTTTGGGATTTAAGAAAAAAATGCCCTAACAGTTATTTGGTTTAATGGCCATTAAAAATTGATGCAAAACGGTCTTTAAAAAGGGATAAATGGCCAGAAAATGGATGCAACACTCATACAAAATGGGAATGAAAAACTGACAGTTTATTAGTTTTTAAAGACCGTTACAGTATTTTGTTATATTACCCCAAAAAACAGAATTTTATTACAGTACTACAGGTGGCTCTCACGATTACTGATGTCAAATGTGCATGAATCTATTACTAGAAAAAGACTGCACAGATGCACCAGATGACATGCCTGTCGAAAACCAAAAACATTATTTAACCAGAAGAACTGGAAATCATGGTGGTGGAAATGTTATAGTTTGTGGCTGCTTTGCTGCATGAGAGCCTAGCCAGTTCACCATCTAAGAATCTGCTATGAATTCTTCATGGTACCGGAATATGCTTCAGAATACTATGATACCATCATTCAGAAGACTGACCCTCAAATTCAAAGTTCTTGAAGAAGTCAATGCTGGGATCCAAATCCCAATCAGAACCCACAGGGGATTTGAGACATGTTGTGCTAGGGGACTTCCAAAAATAGCTGAAGAACTATTAATATGCCATAAATGTCCATATGGACAACCCCTTAAAAAAAAAGGGAATTTTATATTTTTTCATTAATTACATCAGTTTTATCTTTACACACTTTTTGAACAAAAATCAGACACTGATGTGTCCATATGTGAAGATAAAAAAAAAATAAAAAAATCTTTTTCAATAAACTGGATCTCCTGCATAGACTGAAGAGATCTTAGAGTGTTAAAGGGGTTGTCCCACGAATAATAATGTACAATTTTCAAACCAGCACCTGGGTCTGAATACTTTTGTAATTACATGTAATTAAAGATTTTGCATAGCCACTGAGTTATTCAATCAAATATATCTGTATAGCACCACATGCTGTATGTTTTTTTTTCTTCTTCTTTCTTTGTCCGGCTCACTGAGACGGCCGCACATGCTCAGTTTCATCCTTCAACTGCCTCCTGAGTTGTGATAGGGAGAGCATAGACACGCCCCCTTAGCTGCAGGAGAAAGGACACTCCCCTTCAGCTGTCAGCTTGATATAAATCTAGCAGAGCAATGAATGAGAAGATCTCTGGATCCATGTGAGGTACAGGACTGATTCTAGCTTTGTTGGAAAGAGATGGTCATGTACTATATGATGTCTGATTTTCATTTTTTACATTATTCATGGGATAACACCTTTAAAGTAATGCATTTAATCACTACAAAACTAAAATGATTGAGGAAAGCTTCCTGCATTGCACTTAGCATTTACCATTGATAAACATAACCCTATTTATAGAGTAAGATCATTAGCATTATTAATATTTCGAAGTTCTCACTCTTCATGTCATTTTTCAACAACTCCTTCAACACTGACGGATGCTGGATGACAAACTGTGGTGCTGAGTGGAGGTAATTATATGCCAGTTCAATAGACTGAGACCACAACTGCGCAGACTTTCTCCTTGTAATATCAGCATGTTGTTTCCCTTGAGGCTCTTATTCAAATATTATGTCAATCCCTTGCACTAATTCATAAAGGGCAACTTTTGAAGAGTTATGCACTGTTTTAGGATCTGGACTGAACTTATTTAACATTAGAATTATGTTTGCAAAAATGAGGGCAGATTTACTCCAGATTTATCACAGTGGCTGACTCTGGATGATAAATCTGTCACAAGTTCTTGAACTAGGTTGTCTGTTACAGTTAGGGCTCATGCACATGAACTCATATTAATTTCAATGGGTCTGCAAAAAAAAAAACGGAAGTTACTCCGTGTGCATTCCATTTCTGTATGTCTGTTCCACAAAAAAATAGAACATGTCCGATTATTGCCCGCATTACCGACAAGGATAGGACTGTTGTGTTAGGCTACATTCACACAAATGTATTTTGTTTCCGTGTCCATTCCGTTTTTTTTTTTTTTTTTGCGGATTGGATAAGGATCCATTCATTTCAATGGGACTGCCAAAAAATGTGGAAAGCACACTGTGTGCTGTCCACATCCGTATGTCCGTTTCATAGCCCTGCAAAAAATATAGAGTATGTCCTATTCTTGTCTGTTTTGTGGACAAGGATAGGCATTGTTACAATGGATCCACAAAAAAAATTGATGCAACACGGACATTGTCCGTATTTTTTGCGGATTGCAAAATACATACAGTCGTGTGAATGTAGCCTAAGGGGCATTATACGGAATGCACACGGACGTCATCCGTATTTTTTGTGGACCGCAAAATACTTGAAACCAAACTCGGCTTCACTTCCAACTAGTACCTCAGAGCCAAAGAAGAGTTTGGTTTAAAGTTTTAAAGTGGTTTTCCACTTTAAAAATCAACTACCGAATTATTTAACAAAGTCACACGCACCTTAGTCAATAACTAACTTTGGCTTATCGAGCCCATAAATTCTAATACTGTACGAAGACGAATCTCCGTACAGCAGGGCTTGACAAATTTCCTTGGAATCTAGGAGCCAGCTAAAAAAGTTAGGAGCCAGGCGGAGCCGCGTCATAAAGCCCCTAGTAGGTGCCCCCATAGTGCCCCCCCCCCACTTCTCCATAGAGCCCCCCCAATAATGCTGTATACCATGTTACATATACTGCCGCTCCATCCCCGGACCCTATTGATTATAATGGGGACGGGGGCGGAGCTCCGGCGCAGTTCGCGGTGAGAGGCCGCCGGACTAAAAAGTTGGACATGCAGGACTTTTAGTCCGGCGGCCTTTCACCATGCACTGCCGTGCTGCGCCAGAGCTCTGCCCCCTTTATAGTCAATGGGGATGGAGCGGTGGTCCGGCGAAACAGCGGAAGGACGGATCCGACAGGGTGAACAGCCTACCGGATCCGTCCTGCCGCAAGTGTGAAAGTACCCTTATTTCTATAGCTACTGAATGAGACAGAAGAAGGGATGCCTTTAACATATAGATCTCCTTGAGAAGCCAATTTGATCCTAAAGGGTTAATTCAAACTGTAATCTAAACTGTGTCCTGTCACTTCTCTCTCTGAAAAATAAAAATATAATTGTGTCTCAACACGTAGTGAAGGGTCACCCATAAGTTTAACTGTCACTTCTCTCATCTCTCTGCTCCTGTCCCTAATCTTATCACTACTGCAAAAGCATCAGCCACAGCCTCAGTGTAAACTGTTCTAGAGTCTGACTGACGGTTCTTTTAACTCAAAGAATCGAATGAGTCACTAACTGTAGGATCTTTAGATTCTTTTAACCTGTGACTCATTCGATTCTTTCTTACTTAGACTCCTCCTGTACTTGTGTCAGTGACTCGGGCTCAGAGCTGCTAGTGCTTGCCTCGCCTCAGCTCTGATTGCTTGGTGGGCGGGGAGGGGAGGGGCTGGCAGAAGCAGCTTCCACTCTAGGATCAGATTACACTCCTCCCGAGTCCCTCCCCTCCCTGCTGCCGTCGTCTCTGCTATTGTGTGCTGTGACCGAGCTGTTTCAGACTGTGCTGCCTCCGGACAGAACGGCAGCTCCGCACCCATCGCCCGGGCACCTTTGAAAACGGGCTGACAAATACCCAAGCGCCAGGACTAAATTCCTGGTCGCCATGGCGACCTGGCGCCTGGGATTTGTCGAGCCCTGCCGTACAGTATTATTCAGAAGTAATCATCGGTAAATTCTTGTCAGTTTGATAAGAATTTGGCCTTGTCAGGAGGCGTTCAGAGATAAAGGCTACAGATTGAGCCATCAGAGTAGCTCCCTGATGGACTTTATGTGAACCAAAAAGTCTGCTGGTGTGCAAATACACTGAAAGTGAAAGCTGTGGTAGAAAAAAAACTGTGTGAAAAAAAGACAAACTAAAAAACGGTGTCATAGCTTTTGAAGCTAGAGAATAATGTTTCTAGGTGTGAATATCTCCACAACTCATCATGTGAAGCTACATACTACAAATGTACAGTATTCTCCTCACGGATTTTCCGTGAGGATGTAAAATTTGTAGTCCCATGAACACACACAGTGAAAAGGCTACCTCTTCGAGAAGACCACTACTTCAGCTAAACATTCTGTGATAGGCTTTTTAGTTCCACCATATATTATGCATACAGGCCAATCTCTTTGACTAGACCACCCCCTAAAACACCATTATTCAAAGCAATTTTGGGTGGTTGTCAAAAGGGATTCACTGTATACAGTATGAGGGTCTTTGCATGAGGCCTCAGTGTCTTAAAATAGAGTGTGAATGTACCTTCTAGTAATAAACCTTCTGGTAATAAAAACTGAACCATCAGTAGAAAACTCAATCCATCTTTTTTTTTTTAAGAAAATATATTAACAACAATTACCTCATAGATACACAGATATCACACTTTTTTTTTTAACACCTTTTTCGTCCTTACTTCAAATCTCTTCCCAGGCAGCCCTCCAGCAAATGGCCTACTGGGAAATTCATTCCTATTAACCTCAACACCTGCGCTCACCAGCTCGGCATATCAGTGCTGGATAGCAAAAAAAAAAGTGTAATAAAAGTGTCCACCATAGTTTTCTATGCAATAGTATGTCTGTTTTTATGGATTTGAGTAAAATGAAGTAAACAGGAAAAAAAATTTAAAAAAAGGGCAAAAAAAAGTTCCTTTTTAAAAAAAAAAAAAAATTTGCTCTATCTAACCACCTGTGAGATGACATAAGACTCATAAGCAGATAATTTCCATCCTCAAGGCCAAGATTAACCATGCCTGTCTCTCAACTAATCAGCAAGCAATTAGCTACAATCCAGGATTCGGCTTCACATCGTACAGCAAACCTTCAGATACTAAATTCTATCCTCGTGTAATGAGGCTTTATTAGAATTTCATGGAGATTATGCTGCCCCCCCCCCCCCCCCATTTACCTCTAGGAAATGGCGTAAGTACGTAGGGAGAAAATAAAGCGGACTTGGTCTACAATTCCTCATTTGGTACTCAGAATTAAGGCTGGTTATTGGAAATAAAGACTGCCACTTAGGTTGAGAGAAGCAAAAAGATGCCAAAATGCAGCAAGTCAGACCCAATATTCTTAAGATTATGGGACGCTGTTTAATTTGTGTTGAATATTAAAACAAAATATCAATTAGCTGTAATGCCTGCGGCTTCCCCGCTCATAACTTATTAGAGAGAAGCGTTCTGAATGACTATAATTCTTTGCTCATTAGTACAAGCCGGCCTCACGTACATTACACCAGTAAGTGGGGTTCTCAGTAGTTCTCAGCCTGGTTACCACATGGCAATGAAAAGATGGATTATTTCCTCATACATTGTATTCTACAAAGGAGAGATAGATGTTGCAGGCTGAAAGGCTTTCAAAGTAGGTAAGTGCACATCATGTTCCTTTCACTGTCCCATAATGTGTACTCTGTAATATGATCTAAACAATAAGGACAGTTTATGGAAAAAAAAAATAACCCATAGCCAACAAAGCACTTGAAATGAACTCCATGAAACCTATAGGACAAAAGATATGTATCAAATGAGCTGTCTTACTTCAGCTAATGGCATTTATCATGTAGAGAAAGTTACCACAAGGCACTTACTAATGTATTTTGTGATTCTACATATTGCCTCCTTTGGTGGCTGGATTCATGTTTGCATCACATTATGCACTGCTCATATCCAGGGGTTACGGCCACCACTGCAGTGCAGACACGAGGTGGCCAGGATCGGAGCTGCAGCGCATGTGCGCCTCCTGAGTATGTGTGCTCCCACATTACCAACCACCAGAGAGGCCGGCACTTTTCCCTATAGTGTGCAAGCACGGCCATTGCTGCTGGATTATAGGGTGGTCATAACCCCTGGAAACTAGCACAGCAATTGAAAAATTAATCAAGCCAGAAATGGTAGCAATATGGAAAATCACAATACATTAGTATGTATTAATAGTCTAGTATTAATTTTGTCTACATAATAAATTCCATTTGTTAAAGTGAGACAACCCTTTTAAAGTACTTCAGTATTTTCTTATGAAGACAACCCCTCTCCATATGTCCTGCTTTCCCTCGGCTGTTCGATCCAGTCTGCTGCCAGGACAGAGCGTGCCCTTGTGAGAAAGTGTGAGGACTGACTGTATATTTTTTTTGTCTATGTTCTATCCATATAAGCAACGGACTGCACATGGACCAACAGAAGTGGTGCTATTCACAGCTGGACTATTCAGCATGTGTCATGGAACAGAGACCTGAAGTCTACTGGTGACAAGGATCTCTGGAAGTAGACAGGTCAGTGTTCTACATGGCCAAACGGTCATCACTCACTAGTAAAAAAGCAACACAGACAACTTTTTAATACAGAAGTGTAAATGAGCACTAAGGGTACTTTCACACTAGCGTTAAAGTTTTCAGGCATTAAGTTCAGTCATAGGGGCTCAATACCGGAAAAAAAACAGTTTTATCCTAATGCATTCTGAATGGAAAGCAATCCGTTCAGTATGCATCAGGATGCTTTGGTATTTTCTCCGGCCAAAATTCCGGAACACTTGCCGGAATGTATTAATGATAAAAGCGGTACCAAGTGTTCAGGAAATTGCCGCATTAATGGATCCGGTATTCCGGTTTGCGCATGCGCAGACCTTTAAAGATGTGAAAAAAATAAATACTGGATCAGTTTTTCCGGATGACACCGGAGAGACGGATTCGGTATTTCAATACATTTGTCAGATGCAAATTATCTCCGTTTGCATACGGATTTCCGGATCCGGTAGGCAGTTCCGGCAATGGAATTGCCTGCCGGATTCTTCTCACGCTAGTGTGAAAGTACCCTAAGCCTCGCAAGATCACTCTGCTGCCACTGCCTGAGCTAACTGGATAGCGTCACAACAGCTCAGGTCCACGTAGAAAATGCCCAGTTGTCTATTTATTCCTTAGCTTAGCAATGCCAATTATATGGATACAGGGGACTAGGAAACAACCTGCTCGGGGAACCACAAACTATAATGGTATGCCTAGGACCTAGGCCCACAAAATATATGGAATATGAATGTATCTAAAGCATCATCCTAAAACTGTATAAATAACAACCACTTACAACTACTATTATAGAAGAAGTGCATGCGGAATTAGCCCCCCCCCCCCCGTCCCTTCCCCACTGATCTACTATTAAGGCCATATCCTTAGGATAAGTCATCAATATTCTACTCCCAGAAAACTCCTTTAAGCCTAGAAGCCTCTTGTTTTTGATGCCTGGTGAGCACATAAGTGGTAGGCAATTGAGAGTGCCGGATTTGTGTGAGGAGGAGGCGGGGCGTGCAGTATTTAAACCTGGCCCTCCTGCCCCCACTTGTCGGTTCGAACACTTTCGAATCGGCTTGTGGGTTGGTGCCAGAGAAGTGCGTGCGAGCGTCACTGGAGGATCGGGTGATCGGTTGCGTCGGGCTCGTCGCTACGGGACTAGGTAGGCAGGGTGGTCGCACACCCGTCTTGCGATGTATTAACATGTGGGGCTGCCGAGCGTGCTGCCGGTCCCCAGCCGCGCTGGCGACTACTGTATAAACATGTGGCGCTCCCAATCGCTTCCGGTACCCCCAGTGACAGTTCCCGTTTTCTGTATGTGTAAACTCATGCTTACTTACACACTCCCGCTCTAGGCACCCCCATGCAGGCACCCCGTCCCGCTCCAGGGCCGGCGCCAGGCACCCCCGCTCCCACACACAGTGTTCCCCAGGCGGGCACCCCTCACCTGTGGCAGCAGCATCGGATCACGCCGGCCGTCGGCTCCACAGCACAGCTCACTGACTTGCTGCGCTCCAGCAGCTCCTAGCTTGTCAGTGGGCGACACCTACAGGCCCACACTGGTATTGCAGGCCAGGTACAGGCATCACTGGCTCAGGCAGTGGCTAGGTTCTAGGGCAGGGGATTAAGTAAAAATATATATATTTGGAATGTGTGTTGAAGAGCAAATACATAGTGGGCTTCAAGGAGGGGGGGGTTGGCCACTGCACTTGCGCACGCAGCCGGGCCGCCCGTAAGGCCGTACGGTGAGGCAGGAGGTTGGTTAAAGCGCAGTCGCCATAGTCCGGTGGTTAGCTAGGGAGCGGCGGCATGAGTGAAGGGTCACCCAGCCGGCGTGCGCTCACTCACATGTCTGTCCTTGTTTATCCAGGTCCACAGGTGGTTGGCTATACTTACGACACTGTGGGGTTTGTGGCTGTCATGGCCGCCAGGTGAGTTAGGGGTGGTGCATGCATGGGCGGAACTCCTCTTTTCTCCTGCATAGGCTTGGGGGTCGGGGAATGGTGGACTACTGTCCAGCCACTGGCGCATCTATTACAGGGGGGGCGCCTACAGTCGTGGCCTTTGGGGGGGGGGGGGGGGGGGAAAAAAAAAAAAAGGAATTTTGGTACAGAGAGGAATGTTGCTTTGCCAGGTCTGTCACGACTACAGACTCCTTATAAAGCCCTGCCACGACTGCAGGCATCAGTCTGTCACGACTACAGACCCGCTCTAAAGCCCTGCCACGACTGCAGGCAACAGTCTGTCACGACTACAGACCCGTTATAAAGCCCTGCCACGACTGCAGGCATCAGTCTGTCACGACTACAGACACGTTATAAAGTCCTGCCACGACTGCAGGCATCAGTCTGTCACGACTACAGACCCGTTATAAAGCCCTGCCACGACTGCAGGCATCAGTCTGTCACGACTACAGACACGTTATAAAGTCCTGCCACGACTGCAGGCATCAGTCTGTCACGACTACAGACCCGCTCAAAAGCCCTGCCACGACTGCAGGCACAAATCCGTTACGACTACAGACTCATCATTAAGGCCGGCCACTACGGCACGCAGTAACCTCACGACGACATACTCGTGAGCAATACTACCACGGCGGCAGGAGGGATTCCGGTACCGCTACTTACGATGCCGGGTCCCCTCGGGGCTGCAGGTGCGAGGCGCTCACATCCAGGGACTCGGCCGCACTCCCGTTGACCACAGGCACGGGGTGGGGGTAGCTGCGGGAGGTGGCGTCACGGCCACACACGCAGCCCAGACACAGCCTGGGAATGCAACTTCACGGTCACAGGCTAGGCCTGGCCAGGCCTCAGTCTCCCAGCGGGTCCCAGTCACTCCACGTAAAAAAAAAAAAAAAAAAAAACACAGCCTGGCAGTTAACAGCGAAGTCGCATATCCCGGCTACGGTCACAAATACTACGATACTCGGACCTGCTCATTGACTACGGACTTCAGAATCCCTGCCCGACCAGGCGGCAGACCTGGCAGCGCTTCTGGTAACGACCGTGGGCGCCGTCGGCCCTTGGCCACAGACACTAGGTCCCCCCCCCCCCGGGGGCAGAGCCGGTCTGGACCGGCCAGTAGATAGCGATTAGCATTGATGTGGTTACTTGAGTTTGAATTTCTTTTAGTAGGGAGATGTCTCAGGAGTTTCTTCCGGAGGGGTCCTTATCTTCTCGGGACAGCGGGGAGCAGCAGTCCGTGAGATCGGCGGAGTTGCCGATAAGGTTGTGGACCGTCCCTAGGCTGACGGCAGAATTATCAAGAAGGGGGATACCGTTCCCGGCCGCCGCGAGGAAGGCGGAACTTCACCACCTTCTGACTTCACAACCCGCGGCTCCTAGCCGAGATGAGGGGTCCCTCAGTGCCATTCTGACCTCCCTAACGGAGCTGCATGCTGCGGTCAACACCATGGGTACAGCGGTGTCAGATATGCAGGCTAGGCTGGAGACTGTCGAGGGCCAGCCTGCAGCGTTCAACACAGTGTTGCAGACAGGGTCGGTCGCCAGCTCATCAGCATCCGCAGCGCCTGGTGGGTCCAGCTTTTCCGCGACCATAGCTCCTTCCCATTTTGTTCCTCCCAATATCCGGCAGGATATTTTGGAAGGGAAAGACATTAATTTGGCGTACCTGCTCGTGCCGGCACACGAAGCCCCGGACAACAAGACCATATCCTGCGGAGAGGTCTCTGTTGAGCTCAAGTCTAGGGACGCAAGGCTCAACAGGAAACTCAATGTTGCCGAATTTGTGTTGGCATTCAGCCTTTACAGAGACGTGGTGTGCTCTGCTAGCCCCCTTAGGAGGGAGGAGCTTGACCTGTATTTATTCAAGGTCGTCGATCTAGGGTATAAATATGGAGGCACCGCCTTCTATGAGTACCACCGCTCCTTCTCGGCAAAGGCTGCAGCCACACTCGCTCAGTGCAAATATGTCGTAGACTGGTCTCGGATGGATACCGAGTTATTTTGCCGCCACTTTCCGGGCCTCAAGGCCCCGGCTTGCGCTGGTTGCGGTTCCTACGTCCACACGGCCGGATGGTGCTCAGAGAGCGGTAGCACAGCTGCGCCTTCCGTGTCAGGCGTTCTCCCCATCCAGCCGGCGGGCAGGGCTTCTGCGTCTAATGACAAGTTGGGGCGCCCGGTGAAATACCTCGGTAAGTCACCTTTATGCAATAATTTTAATTATGCCATATGCCACTACAATCAATGCAGGTTGTTGCACTTATGTACCCAGTGTTTCAGGGCTCACCCCCGCATCGCTTGCACGCAAAAAGGGGGGAATCACGCATGACTAAGCGTGGTTAACGTGGATCTCCTCGCCTGTTTCTTAGCCGGTCATCCAGATTCAGCTTGGGTACTATACGTGCTCAACGGTCTGCGGTACGGCTTCCACACAGGCTTGCTGGCCCTTCCACAAGCCCCGCATGAGTGCGGGAACTTGGCGTCGGCTATCAGAGATCCCGAGACGGTCACCCAATTAATCCAAATCGAGCTGGATAAGGCTAATGTGATTGGCCCAGTGCGGCAGCCTCCGTTTGATTGCTGGAGGGTTAACCCGGTCGGGGTGGTGACAGGCAAATTTTCCAATAAAAAAAGATTGGTGTACGGTTTGTCGGCCCCACATTTCTTATCAATCCCCAGTCTGAATTCGTTGATCCCCTCGGAAGAATTCTCCATGAGGTACGCCTCTATTGATGAGGCGATTGAGGTAATACTCAAGTTCGGGAGAGGGGCCTGGTTATCCAAGGCGGATATCACAGACGCCTTCAAACTGCTCCCCATCCAACCGGAACTCTGGCAGTGGCATGGGATAAAGTGGCAAGGGCTGTACTACTTTGCCAGCAAACTGACCTTCGGGTCCAAGTCAAGACCATGGCTCTTTGATCAGTTGGCTCGCGCGTTGCATTGGGTATTATCAGACGTTTGCAGGGTCAGCCACGTCACGCATTACCTGGACGACTTCCTTTTGGTCGAGCCCCCGACACGGCAGCCTCAGGACCTACAGCGCTTGCAGACAGTATTTTCAGACCTCAATGTGCCAATAGCTTCTCACAAAGTAGAAGGCCCCGACACCACCACCACGTTTTTAGGGATACGTTTAGACACAGTGCGCATGCAGGCGAGTCTCCCACCTGATAAATTAGATAGGATTAGGCAGGTCGTGCATAGGTGGGCTCAAGTGAGAGTAGCTTCCAGAGCGGACCTGCAATCCCTGTTAGGCATGCTCAATTTTGCCATGCGCATCATTCCCCAAGGCAGGTCCTTCATCTCTAGGCTTTTGGCGCTGCTCCCACAGGCCCGCGCACAGAACGAGATGGTACGGTTAGGTCCAGAGGCCATGGCCGACCTGATGATGTGGGACAGGTTTTTGACACACTGGAATGGCGTGTCGCTCTTCATTCTGGTGGTCTCGAACCAGTCTCCAGTGGTCCACGGCAACCACTGGTTCGCTGGTCCTTGGCCGCCGGAGGTCGCATCCATTCCAGGTTTCACTTCATGTTCCGCCTTGTTTGAGGTATATCCCTTAGTGGGGGCAGCAGTGGCATGGGGCGAGCAGTTCCAAACTGGTCATGTCATTCGTGAGGAGGTTCGTCTGGTTGTCTCTGACGCATAATTTTCGTTTCGTATGCAGGCACATCAGTGGAGAACGCAATGTCGCTGCAGACGCCTTATCCCGCCTTAATTTTCCACTTTTCTTTCAGGTTTGTCCAGGGGAAGATCACTCGCCGACACCAATTCCGCACCAGGCCCAGCTGCGCTTGGATTAGTCTCGCATCTCACCGTAGCTAAGACACTGATGGCTAAATCCTTGTCCCGCAATACCCTGAGGGCATATAAGACAGTGTGGCGCCTGTTCCAGAAATATGGAAACACCTACCCGGCCGCAGGCCTGGGGCCTATCACTCACCTATTGGGTTTTGTTGGGTTTTGCCACTCTCAATTACACTTATCCTACAGCACCGTTAAATTATATCTGGCAGGTATTCAGCACCACCGGTACAGCCTATATCCGGAACTACCATCACTTTTCTCTGCCCACCCTATCAAAGCGGCGTTGAAGGGTTTGCGCAAGACGTCTGTCGCAAAACGACAGGTGCGTCAGCCCTTTACCGGCCGCTTGTTCAGGTTGGTGATAGACAAACAACAGGGCGAACCATTCGGCCCACAGGTTAGCGCGCTGATAGTAACAGCATTGTATCTGGCCTTCTATGGGTTCCTCTGGCCAGGTGAGCTCATGGGCGCCAACACGCTGGCCGGGTGCTTGCAGAAAGGTCAGCTCGTTCAGCACGGGCCCATCTACGTGCTCACCTTGGCCTCATCCAAGACGGCACGGCCCGGGGAGTCGGTGGAGGTCAGATACTTCCCCACGGCCAATAGGTGGTGTCCGGTACGTGCCTTTGATGCTTGGCTCCTCAGCATTGAGTCCGAGCCGACATCCGCTCCCCTACTCGCACTAGGCAATACCCGGCTAACCATCGCGGTCTTCCTTAAATACGTTCGGGTGCTGCTGGCAGGGTTAGGGGTCGATCCCCTCTCTATCACAGGACATTCCTTACGCATTGGCGCGGCAGCCGCGGCGTCCCTGCATAAGGTGCCGGCACATATTATTAAACGGTTGGGTCGCTGGAGTTCCGCATGTTACATGCGGTATATCCCGGATCCGCATAACGAAATGTCACGGGCTTTTCAAGTGTTGGTGTTGTAATTTCTGTCATTAAAGCTTTTCAACACTCCTACGCATGGTTCTTTTTGGCCCCTTTAGGCTACCCTTCTATAAGCAGTTCCGGCACAACCCTGCTGCTTCTAGTAGGCGGGGGAGGGTAGGCTTAGGTAGGGTATCATCTCAGCATGAGCCGATCCGAGCACAAACAGTTATAACTTGCAATGCATTGTGTGAGTGTGCGCACGAGTGAGTGCGTGCACGTGTATGCACAAGTAGTGGTAGATCAAAAAAATAAAAATAAAATCCTTACAAGAGAAAGATTTGTAAACAGTTCAGTTTCTTCCATAGCAGCTAAGTAACCACTGAAAAATGCATAAGGCTCTGTGGTAAGCAACTGTCTTTCATGAAGGTCAAAATTCATCAATTATAATCAATGTCACTCAAGGCATTCATGTACAGCTTTCAGAATAAACGAGAGAAATTAGTCTGCAATTCTCTTCCATCCCACAATGTAACAGACGCTGTGTGACACTGGAGGGATTACTCAGATTTGAAAGCTTCTGCTGGTCTGCCAACGAGAGAATGGCTGAACAGACCTATCCCAGGCCATCTAATCAAAAGAGATCCCAGATCAAACCAAGCATTACATCCCAGCAGTTGTACATGAAGGACATGCTCAGTGTGCAGCAAAAACAGATGAAGGCAGAGAAATACTGGGGCGTAAGCAAACAAGGGATATTACTGGATGTTCAGAATCCGAGGAGGGAACCACTAATTGGTATCATAACATTACAACAGACTATTTGACACCGTTTTATAGGACTTTTAGCCACTGAACAAAATATCTAGCCTTATACCAGACGCATATATAATGGGTGGTCAAATGTGCTGCACAGAAATTTTCCAGAAAGGCAACAATGAGAAGGTTTTGATTGGAATCAGCATATTGCAAGTTATAGGAATAGGCTAAAATATAAGCCTAGAGTGTTACACAGCAAGTGTGCAACTGCATCGCTTTAAAATAATTGGTTTGGGGCTACTTCCATGGAAGTTATTAAAGTGGCCCTTGGTTATCACTCTTTAACCCCTAAACAAGGATTTGGACTTCGCTGCAGGGGAACCACCAGGCGCAACCTCTCGGACTAGTCGCTGACCCACGGAGGTCAAGATATCTGAAGGATCCAGCATAATCGGAGTCAGGAACAGGCCGAGATCAGGGCAGACACAGTATTTGCAATACGATAAACAATCCAATGTCAGAGCGGGCAGCTCAAGGTAAGCAGAGAGTTTAGGCAGATGTGAAGACAAGCAGCAAATGGGTCAAATTCCGAATACAGGTCAAACAAACTTTTAATAGCACACCTTTGCAGGGCTCAAGAGAACTAGAACCTATTGCTCACACACCCTCTCAGAGGGAAAGGTGCTTTAAGGACCCCTGGCTGACGAAGATTTAGGGGCCCATGCTGGTCATTTAAGAGGCAGAGGACAAGCATGTGCACTTGCCCTTTGTGCAGTGTGAGGCACTGCTGGCAAGAAGTAGGCTGCAGCCTGCAAGTTAGGGCAGCCATGCAGCTCTGGCAGCCAGGCAAAGCCGTGGGTCCGGGCCACTGAAGCATGGGAGCGGAGGGGTGGGTGACCAGAGCAGAATCTGTGGCCACCAGGAAGAGTGGAGTGCTGGCAGGCATGAGCTGCCAATATAACAGAGCACATAAAGTGTATGTCTTAATATATGCATATGAGCCTCTAGGAGCAAGGGGGGAGTTGGTGTTACTACTAGAGCAGTGTTCCTCAACTCCAGTCCTCAGGGCCCACCTACCAGTCATGTTTTCAAGAGTTACTTAATATTGAGAAGGTGATATAATTAGTTTCAATGCATCAAGACTTACCACAGGTATTCATTTTGTGACTGGTAGGTGGGCACTGAGGATTGGGGTTGTGCAACACTGCCCAAGAGGATCAGCTCTCTCTGCAACTGCAGTGCCCTCTGCACTTTGACTGACTTTTCATTTTACAGGATTTGCCAACCGACTTTGTGCTTGACAGGCAGTTTCCTGTGACAGTCCTTGGAGCCTTCAAAAGACTCAAAGTTACCATGACAACCGAAACAAACGTTCAGTCCCTGGGAACGCTGTACTCTCTGGAAAGGGCGACTCAGATGCCATGGTCACAACTGACCCCTGCATCTGAGGGGTTAAAAGTCTGTGATCATTGTCATCACCGATCATGCACATGGCCGCCGGGTGTCTGCTGTGTGTCTGTGAAATACCAGGATACAGCACAAGACTGCTGCAGCCAAGCAGTGTCCTCAGCTGATTGGCTGCTGAGGTGAGGTCACGAGCCTTAACAAGGCACATCAGTGTTGCTGTTTGCCAACAAACAGCGCAAGGAGGACCAAACTAGCACCACAGAAAACAGGGCTGGTGAAGCGGTTGAGTATCACTTTTTTTCTTCAAATTTTAAGCCATTCTAGGTGTTTGTACGATTTTGAATGGTGTTGGACAACCCCTTTAAGCCAATAGGTCTGTGTTGTAATTACGGAACTGAGTGGGTATCTGTAAACATTGCTGTGATGAAAAATACTTCCAACAAGCAGCAGCCCCTTCTCCTGCTAAGGATCAGTGTGAGCTCTGGCAGATGGATCCTCACAGAGTAGTAAGTGATGGCATACCCTAGCTTTCACTTACTATCATGGCCATACCTCTTTAATGCCACACAAAACCTTTATCCTATACTTGAATTTCCCCTTGTGGATTCTCAAAGTGTATTTATTTATTTTTTATAAAATGCTGGCCACTAGGTGGTGCACTTAAGGAACTTGGTAGTGCCACACTGTCGCTGACAGTTTCACCATTATAAGGAAGCAGTATTGCTAAAATCAGTTAATTGCAAGAATCAAGCAATTTCTACATCTAATAAAGAGCTTTAGAGACTGAAAATTGAACAAGTACAAAAAGCACATAAGGAAGGATTTATTATTTGATTTATACCAGTATTCTCCCATAAAACAAAAAATGTGACTTTCTGTGATTTTACGCTGCTCTCACCCCTTTGAAGGGGGTTGGATAAGTGAATGTGGCTCGCTATGTCAATATGCGCAAGATTTATCAACGGAAACTTTTTAAAAAGTTGCAAAAAAAGGGCCATCCTTACTTCAGTAGTTGGGTGAAGTATAAAAAAAGGGTGCAAATCCTCTAGACAAAAGTGTTAGGTTTAAAGACGTGCCAAATTTATGGAACAACGCGCAATGTTTGATAAAGGTGGCAATTTCAACGCAGACACAAAGCAAAAAAGATGTCTAAAACTCCCCTCATGATAAAATTCCCCCATGCTTTATTCGGTTATAGTAAAGTATCTGCAACACTTTAGTGTTTAATACAAAAGTGGCAAATTATAACCAAAGCTAAAAAGTGCCGGCCAGTTGAGGCCAAGCAGCTGCTTCTGAAGCGGCTCTCAGAGCAAAAGTGCATGAAGGACAAGCAAGTGGCATGCACTTTTGCACCACCAAGTCGTAGTCCTGTGTCATGAATCATGATGGCAAATATGACACAGTTCAAAAGATTTTAAATGTCAGATGCGTTCAGGTCTGACTGAAGTGAGTGCCTCTCTGCTGAAATCTAAAGTCGCAAACTATGTAGTCAACTGTGACGGGAATCATAAGAAAACTAGACAGGAGAGTAGCTAAAAATGACAGATGGAGCAAATGAATGGGCAGGAAGGGTTAAAAGAAAGAACTAGAAGTATGCAATTAAAAGTAGAAGACTGCATGGGTTCAAGGAGTATAAAAAAAAAAAAACCTAAAAACTAAAAAAATCTAAACAAAACATGGACCTTATAGACCGGACAGGGTTTCTATTTTATCGCATGCTCATACACACGGACACCCGTCCACATCAGATTTATTCTTCCCAGATACACATCTGATAATCACGACTGAATTGTCAAGATGAACAAGTGATCCGGAAGCATTTCGCTGGTATATAAATTGGCACAAATGTGTACAAGTCATATTTTCCCCCCACTGTATCGGCTTCGGGCCATATTATGAGTCGTAATGGGGCACCCACCGAGGTACGTATTGCTCCACTGGATGCCATATGTATAGAGAAGCACTGCATCTACGTAAAGCACTCAGAGCAGCATGGGATTCTTGGATGTCGCAGCAAATGTGCATCAGGCCCAAATCAAGTATATGGCAATTAAGGAAAGCCATGAATTTGCTACTTTGCTTTAGGAACAGTATGCTATCAATAAAATAAAAACAGTTCATTTAAAAGATAACTTCTGCAAAACGTCTACCAATGATTCATATTCTAAAGAAACGTGGTCTTGGTTGCTTCTACTCAATGGTCATCCACGCAGTTGCAAGTTGACAATGATGACCCTCAATCACAATGATGTTGCTGTGTTGCTATGTATTGTCCACTACTATTGTCCTAGCTACTGGATTCTGATTAGTCTTAAACTGGGGTTACACGTCCCAAGGAACAGCCGATTATCGGGATGGAAGCGTCCTTCCTGACAACTGGAAACTCGTTTAGGGGGGGTGAAGCTCTGCATTTACATGTAGCGATCACCTCCATTGTATGAGAGTGAGTGATGGCCAAGGCCATTGGGGTTCCCAGCCAAGGTCCTCAGACCTTAGCAAAACGATCAGGTGTCCTTCTAACCATGTACATTAACTTATACATTACATATACATTAAATTGTATCCAGTGACGGATAGAAGGATGGATTTCATGGCATAAAACATCAAGTATAAAGTATTCAACAATATTTAGTAGAAAGGAGGTCATTGACCAAACATAGCAAGTTATTCTCAGGGGAGAACACATCCAGTAAACCCATTTGGGTGCTCAGAAACATATAGCATGCACCTCAGCAATAAGCCAGCATTCCCATTTGATAAATTTAGAGTACCTGTTCCTCCAGCACACTTGGTACATGTCACTAGTAAGTTTACACATCTGAACCAAGTGGACCGGACTCAAGTATACTTTGTGCAACCACTTTCTTAGAATTAATTCATCTATGCACATAATAAACACACATCTTGCAGTACACGTTATACACACACACATACATGCAAACAGTACTGTGTACTATGTACACTACACACACACAGCAGTGCAGTACGCAGATTACACACACACACAGCAGTGCAGTACGCAGATTACACACACACACAGCAGTGCAGTACGCAGATTACACACACACAGCAGTGCAGTACGCAGATTGCACACACAGCAGTGCAGTACGCAGATTGCACACACAGCAGTGCAGTACGCAGATTACACACACACACATCAGTACACAGATTACACACACAGCAGTGCAGTACGCAGATTACACACACAGCAGTGCAGTACGCAGATTACACACACACAGCAGTACGCAGATTACACACACACAGCAGTGCGCAGATTACACACACACACAGCAGTGCAGTACGCAGATTACACACACAGCAGTGCAGTACGCAGATTACACACACACAGCAGTGCAGTACGCAGATTGCACACACAGCAGTGCAGTACGCAGATTGCACACACAGCAGTGCAGTACGCAGATTACACACACACACATCAGTACACAGATTACACACACAGCAGTGCAGTACGCAGATTACACACACAGCAGTGCAGTACGCAGATTACACACACACAGCAGTACGCAGATTACACACACACAGCAGTGCGCAGATTACACACACACACAGCAGTGCAGTACGCAGATTACACACACAGCAGTGCAGTACGCAGATTACACACACAGCAGTGCAGTACGCAGATTACACACACACACAGCAGTGCAGTACGCAGATTACACACACACAGCAGTGCAGTACGCAGATTACACACACACAGCAGTGCAGTACGCAGATTACACACACACAGCAGTGCAGTACGCAGATTACACACACACAGCAGTGCAGTACGCAGATAACACACACACAGCAGTGCAGTACGCAGATAACACACACACAGCAGTGCAGTACGCAGATCACACACACACACAGCAGTGCAGTACGCAGATTACACACACAGCAGTGCAGTACGCAGATTACACACACACAGCAGTGCAGTACACAGATTACACACACACACAGCAGTGCAGTATGCAGATTACACACACACACAGCAGTGCAGTACGCAGATTACACACACACACAGAGCAGTACGCAGATTACACACACACACACACACAGCAGTGCAGTACGCAGATTACACACACACACAGCAGTGCAGTACGCAGATTACACACACACACAGAGCAGTGCAGTACGCAGATTACACACACACACAGAGCAGTGCAGTACGCAGATTACACACACACACACACAGCAGTGCAGTACGCAGATTACACACACACAGCAGTGCAGTACGCAGATTACACACACACCAGTACGCAGATTACACACACAGCAGTGCAGTACGCAGATTACACACACACACAGAGCAGTGCAGTACGCAGATTACACACACACACAGAGCAGTGCAGTACGCAGATTACACACACACACACAGCAGTGCAGTACGCAGATTACACACACACAGCAGTGCAGTACGCAGATTACACACACACACATCAGTACGCAGATTACACACACAGCAGTGCAGTACGCAGATTACACACACACAGACACACAACAGTGCAGTACGCAGATTACACACACACAGCAGTGCAGTACGCAGATTACACACACAGCAGTGCAGTACGCAGATTACACACACACACAGAGCAGTGCAGTACGCAGATTACACACACACACAGACACACAGCAGTGCAGTACGCAGATTACACACACACACAGCAGTGCAGTACGCAGATTACACACACAGCAGTGCAGTACGCAGATTACACACACACACACAGCAGTGCACAGATTACACACACACACAGCAGTGCAGTACACAGTTTACACACACACACACATCAGTGCAGTACGCAGATTACACACACACACACAGCAGTGCAGTACGCAGATTACATACACACACAGCAGTGCAGCATGCAGATTACACACACAGCAGTGCAGTACCCATATTACACACACACAGACAGCAGTGCAGTACGCAGATTACACACATACACAGCAGTGCAGTACGCAGATTACACACACAGAGCAGTGCAGTACGCAGATTACACACACAGAGCAGTGCAGTACACAGATTACACACACAGCAGTGCAGTACACAGATTACACACACGGCAGTGCAGTATGCAGATAACACACACACAGCAGTGCAGTATGCAGATAACACACACACAGCAGTGCAGTATGCAGATAACACACACACAGCAGGGCAGTACGCAGATTACACACACACACACACAGCAGTGCAGTACGCAGATCACACACACACACAGCAGTGCAGTACACAGATTACACACACACAGCAGTGCAGTACGCAGATCACACACACACAGCAGTGCAGTACGCAGATTACACACACACAGCAGTGCAGTACGCAGATTACACACACACACAGCAATGCAGTACGCAGATTACACACACAGCAGTTCAGTACGCAGAATATACAAACAACAGTGCAGTATGCAGATTACACAAACAGTGCTGCAGTACACACATTACACACATCAGTGCTGCAGTACACACACAAATGGTACATCTTTAATAAGAAAGATAGACTTCATTCTAGTCTCCATCTTAATAAAAATGGTTGTTAGTAGAACTGGTGCCTTGCAGCACTGGGGTCCTAGGTTCGAATCCGACCAAGGACAACATCTGCATGGAGTTTGTATCTTCTCCCCGTGTTTGTGTGGGTTTCCTCCGGGTACTCTGGTTTCCTCCCACACTCCAAAAACATACTGATAGGGAACTTAGATTGTGAGCTCCATTGGGGCATGGTCTGTAAAGACTGGCACTGCTTGACCGCCTTGACCGGGGACTGTAAGACACAAGCATTTTTAGCAACATTTTTTCTTGCTAATAAGTGTGTCTTAGGGTACTTTCACACTTGCGTCAGAGGATTCCGGCAGGCAGATCCGTCGCCGTAACTGCCTGCCGGATCCGTCAAAATGTATGCAAACTGATGTCATCCAGAAAAAATGAATCCTGCATTCATTTTTTTCGATGTGAGCATGCGCAGACCGCAAAAACGGATCCGGCATTAATACATATCAATGGGAAAAAAATTTGCAGACCGCACATTATTGGCACTCTCAAAGAAAATTCCTTTTTTTGTCCGCAATTGTGGACAAGAATAGGACATGTTCTATATTTTTGGCGGAACGGAAGTGCAGATCCGCAAATGCGGATGTGGACAGCACATTCTGGCCGCATTGAAAATGAATAGGTCCGCACCTGTTCCCCAAAATTGCGGAACGTAAGCGGACCCATTTTGCGGACGTGTAAATGGACCCTAAAACACCTAAAGTTTTCTTAACATTACATCGGTGTTATAACGACTCAGTTCCGCACTCGTTTGCTCGCTGCTCTACAGGTTCCTGTATATTTCTGCACATGTACAATAGGCTGCAACCTTCTACATTACAATGATACCTGCGTAATGTGAAGAGTATTATGATCACATTATAAGTTACAGGGACATTCTGTCCATTCATTCCACTTTTTCCTTCCGTTCACCCCAGTGTTTACAGCATCCTACAATAAATCTGTATTCCTTGTCAACCACTGGCCCACACTGTCCACACTCTCGGAGTCTCCTAGACAAGTTAATAAGATGCAAGGCTCCCTTGAGGCCTGAAGCCAGTGAACATTATCACTTGGAAATAAAGCAGAAATAGTGACACTTTGGAAATGACTTCAAGTTTATTAATTGCCCTTTCTTCTCTGGCAGGTCTTTGGGGGAAAAAAAAAGTGTCAAAATGAAAGAAAGAAAGAACCAGGGTCCTAATCTTTACTTCCTGCACAAGATTACAAAATCATTGTGTTCTCCTCTTTTAAGATCCATTCTAGACCATGGAAGCCTAAAATCATCTATATGTAGATTAATATAATAATGGAAGGATGTGATCCTGAGAAAATGGCTATGGGTGCTTCTTAAAGGGGTTCTCCAGGATTTGACAGTTGATGACCTATCGCTAGAATGGGTCATCAGTAGCAGATCAGAAGTCCAACACCACACAACCCCATTGATCAGCTGTTCGGGAGTGGCTCCAGCTCTAGAAATAGGCACCAGAATGATACAGACCCATCCACGGTACAGTGGATGAAAATGGTTACTTCAGCGCTGCTCCCCTTCACGTCAATGAGAGCAGTATTGCAGTAATCGACTCTGTCCACTGTACAACGGAGCTGTGTAGTGGGGGCAGAGTTATCAAAACTGGTGTCATGGAAAACTGGCTGAGTTGCCCATAGCAACCAATCAGATTCCACCTTTCATTTATCACGGCTCCTTTGGAAAATGAAAGGTGGAATCTAATTGGTTGCTATGGGCAACTAAGACAGTTTTGCTTTACACCAGTTTAATAAATCTTTCCCAGGGGGTCATTTATTAAGACTGGCATTTTAGACACCGGTCTTAAAAAGGACCTGCTCTGGTGGTGGATCGGTTGAAGTTATGTAGAGGTGCCATTTGCTATGCCTAAGGTTACTTTCACACTGGCGTTCGGTGCGGATCAGTCTTCTATCTGCACAGACGGATCCGCACCGATAATGCAAACGCTTGTATCCGTTCAGAATGGATCAGTTTGCATTACTCATTCAAAAAAAGTCCAAGTCAAAACAGATCCGTCTTGACTTACATTGAAAGTCAATGGGGGACAGATCCGTTTTCAATTGCACCATATTGTGTCAGTGAAAAATGGATCCGTCCCCATTGACTTGCATTGTTTGGCTCCGCATCGTCAGGCGGACACCAAAACTCTGCAAGCTGCATTTTAGTGACCGCCTAAAAAAAATGCAACGGAGACCAAACGCAGCCAAATTGATGCATTCTGAACGGATCCTTATCCATTCAGAATGCATTGGTGCTAAACTGATCCGTTTTGGGCCGCTTGTGAGAGCCCTGAAACGGATCTAGTGTGAAAGTAGTCTAACACTACATTGATACGACCGTATGTGTTTTGCGGTCCGCAGAACACTGATCCGCAAAAAATATGGATGATGTCTTTTTGACATCCGTATTGCAAAATGGGGCTACGGAACGTAAATATGGATGCGGATAGCACACAGTGTGTTGTCCGCATTTTTTGCAGACCCATTAAAATGTATGGGTCTGCATCCTATCTGCAAAAAAAACTGAACGGACACGAAAACAAAATACATTCGTGTGCATGAGCCCTAAAACAGGCCTGTCCCATTTCCCCGCCCACAGCACGCCCACTTTTTTGGACCTACTTAGTAAAGCTACTTGCGCATTTCATTTTATTCATTGTGCCACCGATTCCCAGGCCCTTCTGTTGTCCTCCAACATGGCCACTGCTCTTCTCTGTCTACCCGAAGAACACTGTGATTGGGAGGTTCCAGACAAACCCCGTTCTCCAAAGACCAGTGCCATGCTCATGAGCCGCACCAGCCTTTCTGAGAATAGGGGGAGTGATTGTCAGGAGGAATTTGCCAGATTGACAGCACAATGAATAAAAAGTAGTGCACCATGTACCTTTACTAAGCATTCCCTAGAGCAGGGATCAGCAACCTTCGGCACTCCAGCTGTGGTGAAACTACGACTCCCAGCATGCACACTTGCTTAGCTATTTTCAGGACTATCATAAAAGTGAATGGAGCATGCTGGGAGTCGTAGTTTCAACATATCTGGAGTGTCGAAGGTTGCTGACTGCTGCCCTAGAGCTTACATTTTTACTAGATGGTCACTTTAATTTCCAATTTCATAAGATATATTTAGCATCATCCTCCAGGAATTTTCTTGCACTAGTTCTAGGCATAAAAGCTATGAATAGCTCCAACTTCACATCAGTCACAATATTTCAATAACATTCTTCTATAATAAACATTTACTTAAATGGGTCACCCCATGAATAAAGTAAATAACGAAAATCCAACATCTTATGGTTCATGATCATCTCTTTCTAAGGCCTCTTGAACACGGCCGTTGCTCCGCCATGGCCGTATTGCGGCCCGCATACGGCGGGTCCGCAATACACTTGAATGGGTCCGCAAATCCGGAGATGCGGTGTGGAACGGAAAGGAAGCATGGAACGGAAGAACTACAGAGTGCTTCCGTGGGGTTCCGTTCCGCAAAAAAAATCTAATTTGTTCTATCTACGGGTTGGCGATCCGCATGCGGCTGCCCCATGGTCGGTGCCCGTGCATTGCAGACCGCAATTTGCGGTCCGCAGCACGGGCCCGGCCAGCACACGGTCGTGTGCAAGAGGCCTTACAATGCTAGAGCCAGTCCTGTACCTCACATGGATCCAGAGCTCCCCCCATTCATTGCTCCAAATGTTCTGCTAGATCTATTTCAAGCTTGCAGTTCAGGGTGTGTGTCCTTTCTAAAGGGGTGTGTCCATTCTGCAGCAGCTCTCTCCATGTAACTGTCACTGCTTCTAACAGTATATAAGGCTGGTGGCAGTTGAAGGATGGAACTGCGCACGTGCGACCACCTCAGCCAGGTGTACAGAGAAATACAGAAAAGAGCAAACAACAGGTGGTGCGCTTTCTCTCTCTCTTAATAACTCGGTGGGCATTCTAACTTTTTAATTTAGCTTCATGCAATTACAAAAGTATTCAGGTACAGGTGTTGGCTTAAAAAAAGCTGAATATTTTTCGTGTGACTGCAAGATAATTAAAAATCTCAGACATACCTCCAAGTGGTGTAAAATAAAAAATGATGGCATACTTAACCTATTCTCAGGCGCTAGTCCAGCTCTCCTGACGCTGCTCACGTGCATGTATACGGTACATCACTGTTGCGTTCTATAAACAAGCAGAGGCAGGAGGACCGGACTGGAGGTGCTGAGAAAGCGGTAAGCATCCCATCATTTTTTTATTTTTTGCACCGTTCAGGTGCATGCCTGAGATTTTTAATTATCTTGGACATCCCCTTTAAAAAGTCTCTTATTTTATGTTCATTTCCACTTTTTTTCCAGTATATGTTTCCAGGTAGAACAAAATTCCATAATGGTCACAATTGACTAAGTATAAGCTCGGAGCATGAGACATTTCATAATTACATAAGGTTCTATAACGGCTTTTGCATAAAAGAGGGACGCTGAATACATATAAAATAATGACTGTGGGTATCTCCCTTGGAGCGTTGCAATCCTCATTATAACTCAAAGGGGGGGGGGGAACTAGAGTTTAAATAAGAGTACCATCATTTACAGATTTAAAGGGTTTTCTTCTTTAACCTGGGCACAGCCTTCAAACCATTACCAAGGATAACGCCAATGAGTCATTTGTTCTTTATTTTAGGGTCTTTGTAATTAACGAGAATCGTATTTCAGAAAAATATCTTCAGCAGCACTTATCAAAACACATCCTCTATCCTATCAATTAGTATTACAATAACCTCGTTCCCATGTTGCCTTTCCTATTAGCATTTTGATTGAACGTCTGTTGAGAAGTGACTGGTAACAGAAGATTGTGCTCACAAAGTAATGTTCTTTTATTCGTTCCCACTGAAGCTTGTCTGGTTGTCTCCAGTCCCTACACAAAGCAGACACGAGCTACTAAATGTGATCATATTTTCATGAGCACCAATAGACTGGCTAAAAGCAAATGAACTAGTTATACTGTAGGTGCACAAGGTGCCTCAGAATGGATTCGTCTGAAGACTTCAAATGAGGACACATTCATTATGCATATACACAATAACGTAATTTAGGTCTTTATACAAGATAAATTATATACTTTCAGGCTCTTTTCTAGTGGCTGTAAATTAATGTATTTCTTCCAGGCAACGCCACAATATGAGAATAAGACAAGGGCAATGCAGGATCACCAAAGTCTAAAACCTTTATATGGGTATGGGTATTCCAGTGACTGTGAGTCATCTCCCATCCACTGTTGGATGGTGGGGGACCAACTGCTGGCATCACTAGAATGATGTCTCATGTCCCCCTGTATGAATGGAGCGATGGTCAAGGATGCGCGCTACTACTCTACTCATCTCTATGGGTCTGCTCAACAAAGAGGAGTCCAGCGCTTGACCATTTCCAGCAGTCTCATAGCGCTTAAATGGAGTGGCAGTGTACATGCCGAACTGCATATACATTAAAATGTGGTACAATACATGGGACTCCCACTCTATTGAGTGGAGGTGGTCTAGACAGTAAGACATCCACCGATCTAATGGTTATCACCTATCCAGTGGATAACTTGTTTTAACTGCAATACCCCTTACCAACTTTTGCCTAAGGTTAGCACCCTCTACGAAGTTGTATGGAATGAAGACCGAACATTTGTGCTGTGGCTCCATACAACTGTATGGAAGATCCGAAAAACAATCTGAATGAGATACCCACCAACTAAAGAGTTTGTGATCCGGTCAATTGATGATCATCCATTATTGTGAGCAGTTTAAAAGGGATGGCTCTGAAGACATATGCACTGTTTTTAATGTGTTTTAAATTTCTGTCACGGCTGTGTCTCGGTCTCTGTGTTGCTCGCCGTGACATGTTTGCCTGGGGCAACATGCAGTTTATGCAGCATGTGTTTACACATCTCCTTTAAGTTTTTTTTTTCCCTTCCCTGTCTGGTGCTTGTGGGGTTAACTACCTGGCTTGGTGTGGTCACTAGGTGCTTATATTGCCTGTGGCTGGTAGCCTGGAGTTTAGATGTCTTCCAGCCTCTGTTGGTGCTGGAGCTATGCCCCTGTCCTGGGTATTCCATCTGCCCAGTTATTGAGGGCCACCTAGTGAGACATACTGTCATGGTGGCGAGTGGGGGGAAACTCCACACCGAAGGTAAACGGGAATATAAACTAGGCCTAGACACTGGGGACAGGGAGCAGGATACCTCCTAATGCCACCCTCATCCTAGCCCTGACTCCTATCCATATGAGCGGACCTAGATGGTAGTACGGCTCGTGCACTGGAACCTCGGATCCTGAGTCACCCTGATGATCCTTGGAAATAATGTCAGGAACTAGAGACAACCTAATCCTCCAAGATATGGATGAACAGGAGTCTCCCACCGGCCTAGATGCAAGAAAAGGGGAAGACAGCGAAAAGCAAGTGGATCGGCAGGTAAGAACCCAGAACAACTAGCACTAGAACAACTTCTCCCTGTTCTGATGGTGGAAATCACCAGATTTTTTTTTTTTTCCCAACATTTTTTTTTTTGGGGGGGGGGGGGGAGGAGGGGGAACCTCGGGAAGAGATCAGTGTTTTTCCTACAGGTGAGAAACTGACCTATGGTTGACTGTACACATTATGATTCTGACTTCTGTAATCTGCCTAATATGTATGAGTGTGACCATCTGCAGAAAACAAGCAAGTTTTCTACAGAATAAGATCACAACTTCTTTATAACTTTAACTCAATGTGACTTTGGTAGGTCATTCATTGGTACGCTGATAAAAGACTGCAGTTTACATGCAGAAATAACCACAATGAAGCTTGTCTGATGACAATTTTAACGACTCAGATTAATTTCAATTAACATAGCAGCGATTATTGTCAGTTGAAAATGATTGCTACAGGTCATTTACAAATTGCTATAAAAGCTATTTTCCTAGAATCCAGAAACTTCAACATTTATAGCTGCATTTGATATGTGCAATCCAATAGCAAAGGAACACAGAGGCTTTGTGTATTGACCTAAACATTAAAGAATACTGTGAAAAATCATATTTAAAAGACCACCATCCAATAGGGGATTTTTTGGAGGGGTCCTAGCACATAGAAATCCTCAAAGTAAAGATGTAAAACATTTCTGTTGGCACTAGGGAACACCTTGCTTTATTAAAGAGGACCTTTCATGGGTCCAGACATTGTAAACTAAGTATCAGGATACATAGGACATAGTGCAGGGATCTAACTGCACTTACTACTTTTTCTGGACGCCGCTCTGTTAGCCCACTGTGGCCCCCCCGCTGCATTCTCCCGCCGTGTATGCTAATTTTAGCATCGGTACAGGGAGGAGGAAACTGCCCTGTTTCTCAATGGGCATCTCCTCTCTGGCTGTGGCGCTGTCCAATCGCAGCGGAGAACGTCACAGCCAGGGAGAAGGCACCCGAACCCTGGAAAAAGTCTATGCTGTACCAATATGCCTTAGACTTTACCTGCCATCCATCAGCACAGGGCGCACTATGACCAGCACAGGCAGGCTATTATAGCTAAATGATAAAGTACATGGAAGACATGCTATATTGGACTGAAGTACTCAGGATAAATTGCCGTGTTGGCACTTTGCGATAAATAAGTGGATTTTGGGTTGCAGTTTGGGCACTCAGTTTCTAAAAGGTTCACCATCACTGCTATAGACCAACAGAGATACTAAGTAGTAACTGCTAAACCACTGTAGACCATCAGGAGTATGGAAGAATATCATTGACCTCTAAACCACTCTATTTAAAAAGTGTGGAATTTTGCCATCTCTGTCTTGGGAGCAAACACACTTGGAAAATCCCCTTTAGAATTTCTGCATTTCAAACCCACTGAAATAAATGGGATCCAGGCCACCATATCTGGTGCTTTATTTTTTACACTATATTTTTTATACCATGTACATTTATGTCTGAAGCAAAAAAAAAAATGCACAAAAGAGCAGATGTCCTGAAGGGGTTTTCCAGGTATTTAATACTGATTGACTGAGCTACGCCTAGGCCATGTGATGGATTAACATGACTGGCCAGGTGTGCTGGGAGTCTGATCCCAACCAATCTGATATTGATGACCTAGTCTGACTATAGACCATCAATATCAAAATCTTGGAAAACCTATATGAAATCCTTTAATTTGGGCCAATGATTGGCCGAAAAATCATTTGATTGAACGTTTGTTCCCAATCATTGCCCCAAGTAGCCTGTCCGGTAGTCAGCTGACAAAAAGCAAAAGCCTGTTTTGCCACTGATCAGATCTTTTCTGCGGGCAGCGAATTCATATCTTCTCATGTAAACACAGGATGGGCTGCCGGCAATCATTTGTGGCCATACGGTGCAATGATCGCTGCTCTTAAACTAGCAATGGTCAACATCCTATATCTTCGATCAGCATTGGCTCACAGGCAGATTATCTGCCTGTGTGAAATGGCTTTTACGTTATACAATAAAGAGGACGTCTTTACTTTGTACCCATTGGACTGTATGTATTCACTTATTATTTCAAAACAGCCAACAAGCCGTGAAGACACAAACATTACATTCACTCTTTGGTTTGGCTTCCACTCCTGTTCTATTCAATTAGGAGAAAGTGAAGGATATTGATTGAAGCTAACAGTTCACACCAGCAGGAATTGCATAAAACAAACATAAACCAGAATCATTCCATCAGACAACACAATTGTAAGACAGAAACTCGGCTTTTTTTCTCCTGTGAAATACTCATGCTGAACATAGCCAGTGTCTGGCAGCAACATCATTAACCCATATATTAAGCGTGATTGCAGTGACCTCATTCTATCTTCTGAATGGATTACCCTGTGGAAATTGTGTCAAACCCGTGTATGTGCTTTACATATATACAGCATAATTCACCAGTCACTCGCATGCCAACAGAGTTCCTACAGATCGTAGCAAAATGAACACACTAATCTGATACTGACACACATTACAACCACAGAATGACAATTTGGCCAAGGCTGCCAAACAGTGAGGCAGAATCACTCATCTCGTCTCATTTTTGGACAGTGTCAACTTAAGGCTGTATGATGGTTGAACAAACAAACATCTAGCGAATGTTGATTTCGCCTAGACATACACATTTTAGTCCATATTGGCCATTAAAGTTGATCAAACTGCCCATTCATGTCCAATGAAATTGAGCAATGGACGAAAAAAAAATGTTTCTGGGAATGAAAGATCTTTAGTCCGACTACTGGACAAAAATATCAAACACGGCTGACTTCTTTTCAAATGATAAGGGTCTGTCATCGGTTGGGTAAAAATGATCAATTGTTGTTAAAGGGGTTTTCTGAGGTTTTTATACTGATGACCTGTCCTCTGGATAGGTCATCAGTATTTGATCAGTGGGGGTCTGACACCCAGGACCCTCGCCGATCAGCTGTTTGAGAAGGCACCAGCGCTCCTGTTAGGGGCCGCGGTCTTCCCTCTGCTTTTCTTAGGCTGAGTGACATTGTTCATGTGTCATTTGGCCTAGGCGCAGCTCAGCCCCAGTCAATGAATAGGACTGAGCTGCAATACCAAGCACAGCTGCGATACAATGTGAGAAGGAGTGCCGGTGCCTCCTCACACAGCTGATCAGTGGGGGTCCTGGGTGTTGGACCCCCACCGATTAAAAATTGATGACCTATCCAAAAGATAGGTCATCAGTTTAAAAATTTCAACCAACAAACGTTTGTTTTGATCTCTGAACTTTGGACTTAACGTGTACAGACGTAAAGTCTGCAAAGAGGAATGTGCAGGAAGGTCACTTCTAAAGGACAGCATATAAGGATAACAAATCACCACAAAAAAAAAATAAAAAAAATTATAATAGTATATACCACAGCTATAAATCTGGTTAGGCCAACCGAGGCCTGAGAAGCCTGTAAAATACAAATGACACCATCAAAGTACATTTTACATCATCATTTACAAGGGGCCAAGAGAACAGTAACAGGAAGAAAAAAAAAGAAGATAATTCATTACATAGACCCTAGCGACTTGAAATCATGTTATTGTGATTCAGAGTGCTTTTGCACTTTCCATCTCACACCGTTCAAGAGTGTGAACGGTTTAACTAGCATCATTAGGGGAGAATTCGGATGTATTCTCAAGGTGTAATGAATTATAAGGACAAGACTTCATTAAACCCACCGTAGTCAAATAAAAATGACCTGCCTTTCGACAGTTCTATTTACTCATATTCCCATTGCTGATGCCTTACGCTGATAAATTAAATGTCCCAGTCACAGAGGACAGACATGGAAAATGGAAAACTGCTTCAATTACAGACTTTGCTTAACCCTTTATTATGGCAAGGTTAAAAGGGTTGTTTCCTTACAAGAGAACAAAAGATATGCGACAGGGCCAACAGTACATGAGCACATGAACAATGCACCCATATGAGCTTGTTAGGATCTCATTCAAGAACACTGGACATTAATATAGTGCTGAGAGCTATAGTAATATAGAACTGAGTCATCTGGTACTATAACAGCTTTCTGGGAAGGACTACCTCTCCAGCAGACGCCTATAAAATGTGCATGGCAATCTGAGGAAGCCACTTGGTCAAGGGCACATATACACAGCCTCAACACTGGAGTGAGGTCCCCGATTTTCCGTTTTTATACAACATGTGTAAATCCGCTCTTTATTTCATCACAAACTTTATTTTCTTGCTGCATGCAGCACAATAGATTTGTGAATCAACACAATAGACCCTAGTTTCAAATAAGTCTGTCTAGTGCTCGACTTGTGGTATTAGAGGCCATTATTATGCTATAGTCTGGTACCACCAAAGGATCCTCTGAAGGGCAAGTCCAAGCCTAAATTTCATTCCTAAAGCACAGTGATTGAGCTGATGTTGCTTCAAGGGGCAGTTTGGGGCTCAATAATGGGTGAGACTACTGCCACATTTCTTCCTTTTTTCCCTTCTGACCACCGATGACAATATCTGAGACATCAAGTGAACTTTGATTCTAAAGGTGTTAACCAAGACAATGGGATTCAGCTTTCTATGAATTGATGTGACCTGTTACATTAAGGGCAGAAATTTGAAACTAAATGACTCTTTGTAAAGGTGGCATCTCATGCCTTTATTTTGACTAACTACCAAACAGACAATATGTCCAAACATCCTAAACTGAAGACGTTACACACGGTCACAAACCAGCGGATGTGAACCCACTGTGCCACATGTCCTACCTCCTCTAAGGGCGTTGTCTAAGTGAACCCCTCGATCTTCACAGTACCCCTGATGGTGGGGATAGACTTTCCCGAGGGGACACCAGGTTGCTACCTCTTAAGGAGGATAGGCACACAAGGCAGCGGGTCCAGGCAGACCAGGAGGACCCTGAGCAAGGTACCAGAAGTACAGGACTTGTCAGCAGGCCGAGTCATTACCAAGAGCAACAGTACAGAACCGAAGGATGAGGCAGAGGTGAAGTCAGACAGGCAAAAGGTCAGGGCAGGTGGCACAGGTACAGGGCAGGCAATCCAGGTCAGCAAAAGGAAAGTCAAGGCAAGCAGGCATGGATCAAACGGGTAGCAGAATCCAGGAACACAAGTATGAGTCAGGAACACAAGCGGATATCAGGAACCTTAGCAGGACACAAGGACCTTGACACTGAGGCATCTGGGAAAGGGCTGAGCCACTTATATATGTGCAGAAGGGCTAGGATTGTTCAGCAAAGTCACATGACCTAACCCATAAATCCCAGGAAGTGACACACGCCGGCCCTTAACCCGTTCGCTACCAGCGCCGTACATGTACGGCAGGCGCTGAAACGATGTGTAAACATGGAGACCGCTCGCACGTGCAGTGGGCGCCATGGCCGGCAGGTCTCTGCAGATCGCGGTATCTAAAGGCTATTGATGTGCAAAAAAGCTCATGCTTCCGGGCTTCCTACCGATGCCCCGTGCGGCCAATGTGGGCATCGGTACTTGTGCTGAACACTGTAAGCCTCGCTGACGAGGCTTTAAGTGTTCATGCTGCAATTTTTATTTTGGCGACCAGATGGCAGGCCAGGATAAGAAATGAGCAACTTCTAGTTTAAATGTCATTTTAAAAATCCTTTATAGAACAAAATCAAAAATCTAAAATCATCACAAAAAATGTTAAAAAATATATATATAAAAAAAATGAAAGTTTAAATCACCCCCCTTTCCGTATAATTAAAAATAGATACCTAAATAACAAAAAATATAAAACAAAATAGAAATCATCATGACCGAAAACGCCCATACTATTAAAATATAATAAAAAAAAATCCAATACGGTGCATGGCGTAATGGAAAGTGTCAAAATGGCTAATTTGCAATTTTTTCATTGCTTCTCTTACCCAGAAATTTTATAAAATGTGATCAAAAAGCCACACACACTCCAAAATTGTATCAATAAAAACTACACATTGTTACGCAAAAATGAGCCACTACACAGCTCAGTAGACATAAATATAAAAAAAGTTATGGGGGTCAGAATATGGTGATGTAAAAAAAAGTTTACATTTATTTTTACACTAGACATAAAAACTTACGCATATGGGGTATCGTTGTTATTGTACTGACCCAGAGAATCAAGGACATGGGTCAATTTTGCCGTAAACTAAATGCTGTGGGAACAAAACCCGTAAAACGGTGAAGGAATTGCGTTTTTTTTTTCCAATTCCACCCCATTTGGAATTATTTTTACCGCTTCCCACTACATTTTATGCCATAACAAATGGTGGCATTAGAAAGTACAACCTATCCGCAAAAAAAATAAGCCCTCATACAGCTATGTGACCAGAAATATAAAATAGTTATAGCTCAGGGAAAATAGGGAAGAAAAATGAAAACGCAAAAATGAAAAAACCTTAAGAAAATGACCTATGGCTTAAGGCTACTTTCACACTAGCGTTCGGGGCTCCGCTTGTGAGCTCCGTTTGAAGGGGCTCACAAGCGGCCCCGAACGCATCCGTCCAGCCCTAATGCATTCTGAGTGGACGCGGATCCGCTCAGAATGCATCAGTCTGGCAGCGTTCAGCCTCCGCTCAGCAAGCGGACACCTGAACGCTGCTTGCAGCGTTCGGGTGTCCGCCTGGCCGTGCGGAGGCAAGCGGATCCGTCCAGACTTACAATGTAAGTCAATGGGGACGGATCCGTTTGAATTTGACACTATATGGCTCAATTTTCAAACGGATCCGTCCCCCATTGACTTTCAATGTAAAGTCTGGACGGATCCGTCTGAAGCTACTTTCACACTTAGAATTTTTTCTACAATATAATGCAGACGGATCCGATCTGAACGGATCCAAAGTCTGCATTATATGAGCGGATCCGTCTGGGCAGACCCCAGACGGATCCGCTCTGAACGCTAGTGTGAAAGTAGCCTTAATCATATTTTTATGTTTAACATATTTTTAAAGAATTTTTAATTTGCCATGTCAATTTCTATATTTAAACAAAAAAATAATACATTTTTAAATCTAAAAAGAAAAAAGAAACATACAATAAGCAATGTGTTTTTCAATATCCAGATGTATAACTGTTATTTTTCCTCTTGGATGGGTCACAGGGTACGTCACATTGTATGTCTGAATTATTTTATTTTCCTGCTATCCAAATATATACAGCACATGCAACAGACAAACATTGTGTGTATTTATTGGCCAGTGTAACAGTCACTAGATATAAGAGTTATAATTGAAGTCTTAGTTAACTATGGGATATTGCCATAGAATATAAAGGAGAGGGCTTTTTTGGTCACACTGCTTCCAGCAGAGGTCAGAATAAGATCCCTCTTTGTCTGGGAGGCCAGCAGGACGATGACACATAGCTGCATGATTTTTTTTAAGCTATTTATACTATTGCCAGCAGATAAAAATGTGAGTGTGGAAACAGAAAATTTCTTTTATTTTGATTGTGCCTTACTACCTCAAATTTTATTTTTTCATTTTTATTTTTACTTCATTTGTCTTCCTACATTCCTTTGTCAGCGCTTTCACATATACCCTCTTTAAGATACAAAAAACAACAACAACAACCCGGCAGCTCTGTCATTTAACGTAATAAAACATTAATATTAAACCTGCTGTTTGCTATTTTCAGGAAGAATGCCGCACATTGAAGAAACACCCATCATGCTAATAATGCTGTTATCCCCATATTATTACCAGCAGAGGTAGCCTGATCTGGATATCTGAAATGTCTTTCTCCTGCAATCAGGAAGGAAGATTATCCCACTGGGAAGGAGCTTGGGATTAAGTAACAGTACACATTTTGCTTTGCCTTTCATGGAACAGCCACTGTTCCAAGCAGCTCAGGTTTGTTTCTCGAAGCACAAGATATCAAGTAAATGATGATAAACAGCAAATGATGGATCATATCGGGGTCTATTCGTGTGAATGTCTATCCTCAAAACACTGTATGACTTTGCTTTTACATATGACAATTTCTTAATAGATTTTTATCATGACCAAATCAACTGCACTGACTCAGAGCTTTATTATTAAAGGGGTTCTGCATTTTCATTTAACTGATGATCTATCCTCTGGATAGATCATCAGCATCTGACCGGCGGGGGTTCGACACCCGGGACCCCCGCCGATCAGCTGTTTGAGAAGGCAGCGGCGCTCCAGCAGCGCCGCGGCCTTCTCACTGTTTACCGCCAGCCCACTGACGTCACGACTAGTATCAACTAGCGTGGGCGGGGCTAAGCTCTGTTCACTTGAATGGAGCTTAGCCCCGCCCACGCTAGTTGATACTAGTCGTGACGTCAGTGGGCTGGCGGTAAACAGTGAGAAGGCCGCGGCGCTGCTGGAGCGCCGCTGCCTTCTCAAAAAGCTGATCGGCGGGGGTCCCGGGTGTCGGACCCCCGCCGGTCAGATGCTGATGATCTATCCAGAGGATAGATCATCAGTTAAATGAAAGTGCAGAACCCCTTTAAGTTATGGTTGGGGGAAGCTTAAATGGGTATTCCTTTGGAAAGATTTTAATTACAAACGGGGTTGGAGCAGGGTAAGATTACAATCTTTCCTCAGCATATCGCTCCCTACCACTTCTTCGGACTCCAGTCCTCTCCACTTCCTGGTCTTGATATGCTGGAAATGGCGTTACCTGCCCGCTCAGCTATTGGCTGAACAGGAAGTCCAAGCCATTTCAGCAATGTTGAGTCAAAGACCAGAGCAGGGCCAAAATGGTGGATTGGTAAGGCGACTTAAGATTTTTTGTTATTTTTCCCTGTTCCAACTTTTAATTTTATTTATTATTTCCCTAGGATACCCCTTAAAGCATATAATTCAAAGGGGTTGTCTGTCCTTTTAAAATTTTTGAAAAAAGCTTCAACATGAAGGAAATGGCTGCTCAACCAATCACACTAGTCACATTAGTCACTCACTTTCGCCAATCATGGCTGAGCAGTCATTTACTGCATAAATGCAATAAATAAGGTGTTGGAATTGGAGCGGTGGAGGATCGGTAAAGTATTTTCCAGAAATGTTAAATGGCTGGGCAACCCCTTTAAAAATTAAAATAATAATAATAATAATAATAATAATAAAAACAAAAAAACTTTGAACTCCTTCTAGTGTTGGCTGCCGGCAGCTACAATTATATTTGGAGCTCTGTAACTGAAAACTGAAGCTTCAATTCACTTTAAGGCCTCTTTCACATGAGCGAGTTATCCGTCCAGATGCGATGCATGCAGCAAATGGATAGCATCTGGACTGAATCCTGACCCATTCATTTCATAGGGTCTGTGAACATTTTTCACGCATCACCTTTGTATTCAGGACATCCCAGCATGTTCTATATCTGGGATCAACAACCTTCGACACTCCAGCTGCTGTAAAACTACAACTCCCAGCATACATACTTACTCTGCTATTCTTGCAACTCCCATAGAAGTGAAGGGAGGATTCTAGGAGCTGTAGTTTAAGAGCATCTGGAGTGCCGAAGGTTGCTGATCCCTGTTCTATATTGTGTGCTTTTCATGTGGATCTAGCTCCATACAAATGAAAGGGGTTTGAAAGAAAAAACTATATCCAGATGTAATATGTTTTTCATTGATAGTTGCTAGGAAATGTAGATTAAATTCTATGTGTGAAATCTGGTGTCTTTGATGCTACCTGTTAGTATGTTTTCTTATCATATGTATACCAGAAAAAGCCTAGGCACTACTGTCCTATGTGATAATTAGGGATGAGTGAATCGACTTCGGATGAAACATCCGAAGTCTATTCGCATAAAACTTTATTCTAATACTGCCCGGGGCAGGAGCTCCATACAGTATTAGAATGTATTGGCTCTAATGAGCCGAAATTATTGCTTGGAACCGAACCATAGTTCGGGAAATGTTTTTTTTACAGTACAAATTAATTTATGAAGTTCTTGTGTGAAGACTCGCGAGACTTCGCGAAGCAATAACTTCGGCTCTTTGGAGCCAATACATTCTAATACTATACGCGCATTAGAACAAAGTTATACATTCTAATACTATACGCGCATTAGAACAAAGTTTTATGTGAATCGACTTCGAATGTTTCATTCAAAGTCAATTCGCTCATCTCTAGTGATAATGAATTCAGAATACATGGAAGGGGCACAGCAAGTGGTCTCACTAAGTATTGCTGCTCAGTATGCACCATCATTTAGGGTACTTTACAGACCTTGCTGTCCCCAAAAGAGCTCACAATCTAATTTCCTTATCAGCATGTCTTTGGAGTATGGGAGGAAACCCACGCAAACACGGGGAGAACATACGAACTCCATGCAGATGTTGTCCTTGGTTGGATTTGAACCCAGGGCCCCAGTCCCACAAGGCACCAGTGCTAATCAATGAGCCACCAAAATGTTGACCTTGTAACCATCTGCTGTTAATATACCATTTTATTATTTATCAAACTAATTATTTTATAGAATGACACATTTTACATTCACAGCTGCTCCCTCTTTCCATCCCACAGCTGCTTGCTTTACTGTACATTTCGTAGATCTGCCTGGAACAGCCATCCCTTTTGTGTGGCCTCTCTCGAGTGGGCATGGAAATGGAAGATGCTTAGTTCAGTGTGTAATGAAGGGGATATTTAAGGGCATTTTACACAACACTAAGGAAAAAAAAATCAGTTTTTTGTGGTGTGTTCCTGGTTTTACTTCCCTTTTTCATCAAAATACTCTGCTGTGAGCTGTAAGGATACATGGAAATACAAACATTACGTTTTTTGTGGCGTGTTTCCGTTTTGGGTGTCTTTAGGGCCTATGGTATTTTTTCTGAAAATGCAGCATGCTTTAAGTTAAAAAAAAAAAAAAAAGTCAAAAGTGTGTGCACAAATATGTCACCCAAAATGGTTGCAAAAAACCAACACCACAAAACGTGTGTATGTGATGGAAATTAGATAAAAGTTTCTTTTTTTTTAAATCAAAATATAGCACATATTAAAGGAGTTTTCCAAGAATATATCTGACCAGTTGGGGTCCGACACCTGGGACCCCCGTTGATCAGCTGTTTGAAAAGGAAACGGCAGCCTTCTCTCAGCTCAACAAGTACAGCGACTGATGAATGTGATGCTACATGGCCTAGGCAAAGCTGAGAGAATGCTGTGGAGCTACTGCAAGTGCCGATGCCTTCTCAAACAGCTGATGAGTGGAGATCCCGGGTGTCAGACCGCAAACGATCAGATACTGATCACCTATCCAGTCACCAGTTAAAAGATTTTGTAAAACCCAAACTTATCCAACTGTTGGCTAGTCCAGACACAGCAAGTTGATCATTATTTGTAGGGCAAGTGGTGACAATTGCTGTCATTTAAAATTATATCCACGACTTCTTGTTTGTGTGGGTTTCAACCAAAAACATACTGGTAGTTACTGGTTTTCTAAAAAATTGACCTAGCTCAGATGTCTAAGATAGTGTAATTAGACTATAAGCATTTTTTGGGGATAGGAACTTATGTGAGTAATGACAACCTCTGTGGAAAAGGTTGACACTATATAAGCCACAGAGATAAATACTGGCGAGTAGCGATGTGACTCTGAAGGTCACTCTCAGAAATTTGTGAGGAAGGCGTTTTAGCTTTATATTGTATGCTTTAAATGCATTAACATAATACCAAGAAAAACAGCTAAGTCTGAAATACACCCAATAGTATTAAAATTGCTTATGTCATGTAAGGACTGCATTTCATTGACCCAAAACCTTTGGGATCACAACTACAAGGCCAGCGTTGTTTAATACAGTACATCCAGGACGAGGTATGCATTAACAGATTTCAGAGCCTCCTCCATAGACGAGCTGATTATGAATAACTACTGACCTTGTAGCCGAACTCCGAGATCTGGGAAAACCATTACAAAATTCTAAGCACTTCATCTGGCTATTTTATCAGCTTAATTTACACAAACCCCAAGAATCTCTTGAAAAAATTATTTTAGTTAACAAATGACACTTTTTTTTTAAATACTCCATTTATAATTCCCTAAGGCCTCTTTCACACTTGCGTTGTCCGGATCCGGCGTGTACTCCACTTGCCGGAATTACACGCCGTAAGGGCTCTTTCACACTTGCGTTCTTGTCTTCCGGCATAGAGTTCCGTCGTCGGGGCTCTATGCCGGAAGAATCCTGATCAGGATTATCCTAATGCATTCTGAATGGAGAGAAATCCGTTCAGGATGCATCAGGATGTCTTCAGTTCCGGAACGGAACGTTTTTTGGCCGGAGAAAATACCGCAGCATGCTGCGCTTTTTGCTCCGGCCAAAAATCCGGAACACTTGCCGCAAGGCCGGATCCGGAATTAATGCCCATTGAAAGGCATTGATCCGGATCCGGCCTTAAGCTAAACGTCGTTTCGGCGCATTGCCGGACCCGACATTTAGCTTTTTCAGAGTGGTTACCATGGCTGCCGGGACGCTAAAGTCCTGGCAGCCATGGTAAAGTGTAGTGGGGAGCGGGGGAGCAGTATACTTACCGTCCGTGCGGCTCCCCGGGCGCTCCAGAGTGACGTCAGGGCGCCCCAAGCGCATGGATCATGTGATCACATGGATCACGTCATCCATGCGCATGGGGCGCTCTGACGTCACTCTGGAGCGCCCCGGGAGCCGCACGGACTGTAAGTATACTGCTCCCCCGCTCCCCGCTCCTACTATGGCAACCAGGACTTTAATAGCGTCCTGGGTGCCATAGTAACACTGAACGCATTTGGAAGACGGTTCCGTCTTCAAATGCTTTCAGTACACTTGCGTTTTTCCGGATCCGGCGTGTAATTCCGGCAAGTGGAGTACACGCCGGATCCGGACAACGCAAGTGTGAAAGAGGCCTTACCACTCTCATGAAAACACTTCCCAGGTCTTCTGTGGTCTCCATTTAATCAACTCAAACAATGCTATAGCCAGTGACTACAGTGGTCCCAAGCTATCTCGACAGGTCTTCATAGGGGTAAGGGGAACAGACACCACAGTGGGGCCCAAGAAGTACTGGCACTGGAGCACGTCATTGACTTGAGTGGTGCATGTGACCATGTCCATAACCAGCCAGATGTGAATAGTGCCAGGAAGAGAAGATGGAGAGAAAATAAAAATAAATATATATATATATATATATATATATATATATATATACATACATATATACATATATACATACACACACCGGAAAACCCTATTTAAATTATTTATACAAAAATTGTACATGGCTGGACAACCCTTTTAAAATATTATAGTCTTAAAATCAATCGCTGGAGTAGCCTAGAAAGAAGACCCCACATCAGAAGGATACAAATACATTTTTTGGAATTGAAGTTTTGGAATTGATAAAGAGAGTCTAAGGAAATTCAGTGGCATGCAGTAATAAAGCAGCTGTCCAGTCAAGTAGCTAATGAAATCATCAGTTGTATGTGCAGCAGTGGTATTGCTAGATAATTCAGTCGCAGCTGGAAAGAAAACTATGTGAAACATAATACATTTACCAAAAAAAGGCAGCTGAAAGAGGACATCTATGATGACTAGCAGTATTGTGGTTGTAAACAGCAGCCAGAAGTGAAACATGAAATCCCAGCATTGCATTGTGGGGGCTCAGCTTACTGCATATTATTGCAATGTGTCAAAGAAAATAATGAAACCAACTTTTGTCAATCAGCTACTTATAGTACTTAAAGGGGTGTTCCAGTTATGTGACGTTATCCCCTATCCACAGGATACAGAATAATTATTAGTTCACTGATCTCTAGAACAGGGCCCCTCTACCCTGTAGACCCCTGTGAAATGAATGGCGTATCTAGTAGGGCAGGCACACAGCTACTCTATTCATTTCTAAGGCGGTTTCGAAGATAGCTGAATTAACTACCATAGAAATAAATGGAGCGGTCACGGGCATGCCAAATCAGCACCTCAGTTCATTTCAAGGGGCTAAATGGGGGTTCCAGCGGTAGGGCCCTATGGCCTCATGCACACGACCGTTTTTGTTTTTTAAGGTCCGCAAAAACGGGGTCCGTAGGTACGTGTCCGTTTTTTCTTCCGTTGGTCTTCCTTGATTTTTAGAGGATCCACAGACATGAAGAAAAAGTAGTTTTGGTGTCCGCCTGGCCGTGCGGAGCCAAACGGATCCGTCCTGACTTACAATGCAAGTCAATGGGGACGGATCCGTTTGACGTTGACACAATATGGTGCAATTGCAAATGGATCCGTCCCCCATTGACTTTCAATGTAAAGTCAGGAGTTAATATACCATAGGATCGGAGTTTTCTCCAATCCGATGGTATATTTTAACTTGAAGCGTCCCCATCACCATGGGAACGCCTCTATGTTAGAATATACCATCGGATTTGAGTTAGATCATCAAAACTCAGATCCGACAGTATATTCTAACACAGAGGCGTTCCCAGTGATGGGGACGCTTCAAGTTAGAATATACTAAGAACTGTGTACATGACTGCCCCCTGCTGCCTGGCAGCACCCGATCTCTTACAGGGGGCTGTGATCAGCACAATTAACCCCTCATGTGCCCCCTAATTAAAATCACCTTCCCCCATCATTGGTGGTCAGTGGGGCCTCCCCTCTCCCCCCCCTAATTAAAATCACCCCCCCCATTATTGGTGGCCAGTGCGGCTTCCCCTCTCCCCCCCTCCCTAATTAAAATCACCCCCCCATCATTGGTGGCCAGTGCGGCCTCCCCTCTCCCCCCCCTAATTAAAATCACCTTCCCCCATCATTGGTGGCAGCGGAGAGTTCCGATCGGAGTCCCAGTTTAATCGCTGGGGCTCCGATCGGTAACCATGGCAACCAGGACGCTACTGCAGTCCTTGTTGCCATGATTACTTAGCAATTTTAGAAGCATTATACTTACCTTCGCTGTCTGTGACCGGCCGGGCGCTCCTCCTACTGGTAAGTGAAAGGTCTGTGCGGCGCATTGCCTATAGCACAGACCTGTCACTTACCAGTAGGAGGAGCACCCGGCCGGTCACAGACATCGCAGGTAAGTATAATGCTTCTAAAAATTGCTAAGTAACCATGGCAACCAGGACTGCAGTAGCGTCCTGGCTGCCATGGTTACCGATCGGAGCCCCAGCGATTAAACTGGGACTCCGATCGGAACTCACCGCTGCCACCAATGATGGGGGAAGGTGATTTTAATTAGGGGAGGGGGGGGGGGGAGGGGAGGCCGCACTGGCCACCAATGATGGGGGGTGATTTTAATTAGGGAGGGGGGGGAAGAGAGGAGGCCGCACTGGCCACCAATGAATATAATACTGGGGAGGGAGGGGGGCCGCACTGGCCACCAATGAGTTAAATACAGGGGAGGGAGGGGGGCCGCACTGGCCACCAATGAGTTAAATACAGGAGAGGGAGGGAGGGAGGCGGGCCGTACTGGCCACCAATGAGTTAAATACAGGGGAGGAGGGTCTGCCCCCTCCTGCCTGGCAGCACCTGATCTCTTACAGGGGGCTATGATACGCACAATTAACCTCTCAGGTGCGGCACCTGAGGGGTTAATTGTGCTGATCACAGCCCCCTGTAAGAGATCGGGTGCTGCCAGGCAGCAGGGCACAGTCATGTACAAAGTTCTTAGTATATTCTAACTTGAAGCGTCCCAATCACCATGGGAACGCCTCTGTGTTAGAATATAATTCACAAAGTGAAAACTCAGCTCTGAAAAAGCTTTTATGCAGACGGATCTGTGATCCGTCTGTGTGAAAGTAGCCTACGGCCACGGATCACGGACACGGATGCCAATCTTGTGTGCATCCGTGTTTTTTCACGGACCCATTGACTTGAATGTGAACCGTTGTCCGTCAAAAAAATAGGACAGGTCATATTTTTTTGACAGACAGGAAACACAGATCACGCCCGCGGATGAACAACGGTGCATTTTGCGAGTTTTCAACTGACCCATTGAAAGTCAATGGGTCTGCAGAAAATCATGGAAAACGGAACAACGGCCATGGATGCACACAACGGTTGTGTGCATGAGGCCTTATCCTGTGGATAGAGCATAATTTAACATCACCAGAATACCCCTTTACTGTTCAGATGACCGCCAGAATAACAAAACCTTGTTACAGTTAGAAACACACACATAGGCTAAAAGGAATTCTGGTTAATCATCCCTATATTTAAATAGGGGTAAGAAGACTATACAGTTCATTACAAAACCGTATAAAGTTTAGCACCTGAAAAACAAGATCTAATAGACACATCATGCCTCGTGTGGCTGAAGTCTTAAGTACTGAAATTCAAGAATTCTCAAAGGACTACGTTTGACAAACAGCCTATTCAGTCTCTATTAGCAAAGGACTAGAGACCATTAGTTTCTGGTTCCCAAATGGTTTCCTAGCATACGGAAACATCCAATTTATATCTGCGTAGAATTTGGAAATGGGGAATACAACTTAAAAGAGAGTCAACTGGCATATCTGTAGATTCTTCTAAAAGTGTGAAGCTCAGATGATGATGATTTTATTATTATCAAATTCATACTTTTCAAGATAGTAGGAATCTAGACGCAAGCTACACTGCCTAACACAAGCGGACACATATGCTGACCCATGAACAAGACTGACTTTATATAAAATAGATGTGTGTTGTGGTTCGCTATCTGCAATCCCTAAATATTTCTATGCCAAGTCAAAGGTACAACCCACTCGGGGGTTGAATTCGGGGGCAGCCTCAAGGTACTACGGAAAAGCAACCATCTTCAAATGATTTCTACCAGAACAGCTTGCCGGATCATTTTAGCGCTAGTCTGAATCTAAACTTAAAGGGGTTCTGCAGTTTGTTTAAACTGATGATCTATCTTCTGGATAGATCATCAGCATCTGATCGGCGGGGGATCAGCTGTTTGAGAAGGAAGCGGTGCTCCAGCAGCGCCGCAGGGTTCTCACTCTTTACCGCTAGCCAAGTGAAGTCACAACTAGTATCAACTGACCTGAGCAGGGCTAAGCTCCATTCAAGTGAACAGAGCTTAGCCGCGGATAGATCATCAGTTTAAACAAACTGCAGAGCCCCGTCAAAATCAATTTTTGCAGAAAACATCTTGTTCAAAGCTAAATATTTTAACCAGAAATAAAATCATACTCAAAGTGTAATGGCACTTTGCCTAAAGCCATGCATTTAGTACAGTCTGACATTATTGGTTTCCATTTGAAATTCAAATGTGATGCTTATAAAACATCCAACACGTCAGTGGTCAGGTGAGAGGCGCAGTTCTACTGACTCAGCAAAGGTAAGGGTAAGTATGTCAAAGACATCAGTCTGAACAGAGAGCGATTGTGAGGATTAGAAAAGCACATCTGTCATGAAGTGATGTGTAAACTGCTCACTAATCCAGATATTAACCATTTCCCAGACAACGGATTCTACCTTGTGTATATTCTTAGTATGAAAGTCAGAAAAAGAACTATCCAGGGAAATGATGGTATTGGTAGCACCAGCTGGAATATGGATCGGGAGAAATGTGTTATGGGGACACTATCCATAGAAAATTGTTATGACGATGTCATCCACATTAATTTACTAGTTAGCATCTGCTAAAGCAGAAAAATTATAAGGAGACAACTTGTTTATATCAATACAAAGACACAATGAAATGTGCAGCCACATTTAGAAGGCTTTATTTAGAAATGTTCCCGCATTATCCCTCAAGAGAACCAATGTCATCCTGGTGAACTCCAGGTGCCAGGTGCCGTCCCATGCCCCCCATCCATTTCAAAGCTGCTCATATATAAATACACTGGCTGAATCAGGACTTCTCCCTCCATGGTTCATAATTAATCAACCTAATTAAAAGAAAACCTTCTATGCTTTGTTACCTGAAGGAGTGGGGAAATTGTCAGAGTTCACCCACTCAGCTATTCCCACCTATTGTTTAAAGCTGCTGTGAGCAGCAATCTGCAGGGTAACCCTTTAATGCAGAGCAGAACGACGGCACGCATGGCTGTTTTTCATAGTACAGGAAAGGCTCTGAAAGGCGCCGCGGCAATAAAACAGTTGGGGAAACCCAGGGTGCCTTGTATTTAGCCTAAAATATTAGCTGTACAAAAATGTATGCATGCTAAGGAGAGCCGCACTTGTAATAAATTATGAATGCATAAGTTAAAGAGATCACAAGATGTAGAGTTGCTACAATTAACTATCTATCTAAAGCTAGGATCCGTTCCATCGGGTTTTGTTTTCTCTTGGACGGTCAGAAGAGAAGAGTCTACTTAGAGAAGTAAATGGGTTCCACGAGGATCTGCTACACAACAGATTCATCACAATTAGCAATGAGCGAACTTGTGTTTCAAATTCGGTGTCCAGGGTTCAGGTTCTGGTTATCTAAGAATTTGGTTATGGATTCCGCTACCAACGACCATACTAGTCTGTGGTAGCGGAATCCATAACGTAATTCTTAGATAACCAGAACCCGAACCTTGAACGCCGAACTTAAAACACAAGTTCGTTCAACACTAATCAAAATGGTCAAGCCAGGATGCTTGTGCGTACAGAGCCTAATGCATTTATGTACAAATACCCATCGTCTAAAATGGGCCAGGTGATGGCACACATAATATGTATCTAGATATACAGTTATAAAATACATAATAGAAGATTATAATCTGCACTAACGAACACAGCTGAAAAAGCAAACAATGCAACAGCACTCTGCAAACAGAAATAATAAAGTAAATGCAATCCTGCCATGCTCTCTATAGAAAATGTACTAATGCCAACGTTGACCTGCGCACTGGGATGTACTGATTAACCCCAATTTTTTTTCTTTGCAGTCTGCATGTGGCTGACTCCATTGGTTGTGCACTCCTGATTAACCTGTCCGCCCCATAGGCTGACTTTAATTAGTGCAAATATAAAGCCGTAGCCTGCTCTCGCTGCATTTATTAGAGGCAATTTGGAACCAGGAGAGTGGAATACAGAATGGGCTCAGAATGCATGTGGAACCTGCATTCCCTGAATTTAATGGAGGCGGTATGGCACCAGTGGATAAAGGCTACAGATCGGGTTTCAAAGAGAAGTGGCAAGAACAACCCAGAATCGGTAAAAAACATTAAAATGTAAAAGAAAAACTGTTGAAAATTAATGAACACCAATTGGAAAACATTACCAAATAAGTGCAAAGGTGACGATAGCCTATAACAGAACTACCAGGTTGGCTGACTCGCGATAGTGATCATAATTACCTGGTCCTCATCGCTCCACAGCTGGCTCTCTCTGCTGCACTGAAATCAACATCCTGTGGATGAAGGGCACATGACCGCTGCAGCCATTTGCGCAGTGGTGACCCTTCTTTCTTTGCCCCCCCCCCCCCCCCCCTCCTCTCATCAACAGGATGTTGATTTCAGGGCAGCAGGGAGATAAAGAGACAGCGTGGAGCAATGGAGACTGAACCTAGCAGCAGGGACCAGGTAAGTATGGTCATCACTGATAGTTGGCCACTCTGGGAGTTCTCTTAGGCCTTTTTCACACAGGCGTTGCTGGAAAATGTGCGGGTGCGTTACGGGAACACCCGCGATTTTTCCGCGCGAGTGCAAAACATTTTAATGCGTTTTGCACTCGCGTGAGAAAAATCGCGCATGTTTGGTACCCAAACCCGAACTTCTTCACAGAAGTTCGGGCTTGGGATCGGTGTTCTGTAGTTTGTATTACTTTCCCTTATAACATGGTTATAAGGGAAAATAATAGCATTCTGAATACAGACTGCTTAGTAAAACAGCGCTGGAGCGGTTAAAAAAAAATATAATTTTTAACTCACCTTAGTCCATTTGATCGCGATGCCGGCATCTCCTTCTGTCTCCATTGCTGAACAGGACCTGTGGTGAGCGTCCATTACAGGTCAAGGACCTTTGATGACGTCACTCCGGTCATCACATGATCCATCACCATGGTAAAAGATCATGTGATGGATCATGTGATGACCGGAGTGACGTCATCAAAGGTCCTGTTCCTGTATTTAATGCTCACCACAGGTCCTTTTCAACAAAGGAGACAGAAGCAGATGCCGGGCTACGCGATCAAGTGGACTAAGGGGAGTAAAAAAATTTGATTTTTTTTTTTTTAACCCCTCCAGCGCTGATTTACAAGTGATGCGTGAAAATCACAGCTCATGTGAACAGCCCCATAGAAATGAATGGGTCAGTATTCAGTGCGGGTGCAATGCGTTCACCTCCCGCATCGCATCCGCACGGAATACTCGCTTGTGTGAAAGGGGCCTTACAGTCTAGGATAACCCATTGAAGTTTTACATAACTTCCCTTGCATCATGCAAGCAACCTGTACATTTTTTTACAAACCGGATTCCAAAAAAGTTGGGACACTATACAAATCGTAAATAAAAACTGAATGCAATGATGTGGAGGTGCCAACTTCTAATATTTTATTCAGAATAGAACATAAATCACGGAACAAAAGTTTAAACTGAGAAAATGTACCATTTTAAGGGAAAAATATGTTGAATCAGAATTTCATGGTGTCAACAAATCCCCAAAAAGTTGGGACAAGGCCATTTTCACCACTGTGTGGCATCTCCCCTTCTTCTTACAACACTCAGACGTCTGGGGACCGAGGAGACCAGTTTCTCAAGTTTAGAAATAGGAATGCTCTCCCAATCTTGTCTAATACAGGCCTCTAACTGTTCAATCGTCTTGGGCCTTCTTTGTTGCACCTTCCTCTTTATGATGCGCCAAATGTTCTCTATAGGTGAAAGATCTGGACTGCAGACTGGCCATTTCAGTACCCGGATCCTTCTCCTGCGCAGCCATGATGTTGTGATTGATGCAGAATGTGGTCTGACATTATCTTGTTGAAAAATGCAGGGTCTTCCCTGAAAGAGATGACGTCTGGATGGGAGCATATGTTGTTCTAGAACCTGAATATATTTTTCTGCATTGATGGTGCCTTTCCAGACATGCAAGCTGCCCATGCCACACGCACTCATGCAACCCCATACCATCAGAGATGCAGGCTTCTGAACTGAGCGTTGATAACAACTTGGGTTGTCCTTGTCCTCTTTGGTCCGGGTGACATGGCGTCCCAGATTTCCAAAAAGAACTTCGAATCGTGACTCGTCTGACCACAGAACAGTCTTCCATTTTGCCACACTCCATTTTAAATGATCCCTGACCCAGTGAAAACGCCTGAGCTTGTGGATCTTGCTTAGAAATGGCTTCTTCTTTGCACTGTAGAGTTTCAGCTGGCAACGGCGGATGGCACGGTGGATTGTGTTCACTGACAATGGTTTCTGGAAGTATTCCTGAGCCCATTCTGTGATTTCCTTTACAGTAGCATTCCTGTTTGTGGTGCAGTGTCGTTTAAGGGCCCGGAGATCACGGGCATCCAGTATGGTTTTACGGCCTTGACCCTTACGCACAGAGATTGTTCCAGATTCTCTGAATCTTCGGATGATGTTATGCACAGTTGATGATGATAGATGCAAAGTCTTTGCAATTTTTCGCTGGGTAACACCTTTCTGATATTGCTCCACTAGCTTTCTGCGCAACATTGTGGGAATTGGTGATCCTCTACCCATCTTGGCTTCTGAGAGACACTGCCACTCTGAGAAGCTCTTTTTATACCCAATCATGTTGCCAATTGACCTAATTAGTGTTAATTGGTCTTCCAGCTCTTCGTTATGCTCAAATTTACTTTTTCCAGCCTCTTATTGCTACTTGTCCCAACTTTTTTGGGATTCGTTGACACCGTGAAAATTGGAATCAACGTATTTTTCCTTTAAAATGATACATTTACTCGGATTAAACGTTTGATCTGTCATCTATATTCTATTACAAATGAAATATTGACATTTGCCATCTCCACAACATTGCATTCAGTTTTTATTCACAATTTGTTTAGTGTCCCAAGTTTTTTGGAATCCGGTTTGTATAATACAGGTTGCTATCAACCATATTCTGCTGATGGGCAATGGCAGTTAATCTGATTTTCTTGCAGTCCTCTCAACTTAACATGAGGATGATTCTTATTGTAAAGCAATTGATTGTGAATGATTTGTGCTATTGTCTAATATATTAGTATAGGGCCGTGGTGTCCAAAAAGTATCTCACAATCTACTGGTAAACTCAAAGCAGACACCAGTAGATCCCGATGTTTCTCGCTGGCTTCCACATACAAGTGGGAAAAATGGTCTCTAGTAAAAGGATCGTTGTGAAATAGTATACAGATTCATGAGGTTGGACAGGAATATTGGGTCTCTCACATAGAATACAGTACAGATGAGGAGCAGAGTGGTCATATACGAAAGGTATAACTGTGGAGCATGTGCAATAAGTATTTGTAGTAGCTGTCGCAGTTATGGGGGCACCAGGACAGCCAAAAGAAAACTGCAAAATTTGTCACCAAGATGATCATCTAACACAGTCTCCAAAAAGGTAAATCATTTACAGCTTTAGAAAAGTGATCAAACACAATAATAAATAGCTCTATACACTTTTTACATGTATGTCAGCCCGATCCTGTGGCCATAACTATACAACTGCTGAACTTATTTAATAAATCTGTCAGTGCATGTTCCTCGTTGATTCCCCACTGGGATAAAACTCGTGTTCTTAAAGCGTTGCTGGCACCCAACATTCACTGGCTTGACTATGTGTTCAAAAGTAATAGAATCAGTCAGTTGCACAGATTTATATCCTAACCTTGCATTCCAAACTTCCATTTGATTGCAGTAATGTCTGCCAAAAGGACTTCAAAACACATTTCCCAGCCATACAGTGTACTGCTCAACAGTAACAGTAAATCATTTCCCCGCTCGCTTAGTATTTATCTACTGTAATTGGGGAAAAGCATGGCATTAACACTAATTTTATTTTAAGAAGATATTGGCTCACAAGTTTCATCTCATACATTTATCATCACATTCACACAGCCTCTCAGCTAGCTCTACAGTCTGACATTCCAACTGCTCCAGTAAAATTCTGTATGCTCAAACATAAGGCTTGTCGATGTAAAGAAATATCCATACTGAACATGACAATGTCAACTCATTGTGTGCAAATTCATGAGACAATGGCATGGATGTATTATCTCCAAGAGGTCCATTTATTCTCTATAGATCTTTGGTTACCCTACTGCCCAGTGCAATCTATGGACCCATAAATACATTATGATGTCAGTGTGTCAGACTGAGACCTTCTTCACACATCCGTGACAAGATGGTAAGTGCTTCTTTCATGAATGATCTATGTTTGGTCTGTGCTTCCTTTTTGGCCTTATGTGTCATCCATATTCCATGTACACTGCTGGGCTGAAAATTAGTTTCCAGAGAAAATCCTAGCAGCGATCCAAAAAAACCACGGACCAAACACAGATGGAGTCTGTGTTGTATCAGTGGTTTCAGAGGACCTATAGACCATAATGTGAGGAATCCGTATTCATGGACAAAAATAGGGCATAATTCCATGGTGTCACCACAGACCTATGGTCCATGGAAAACCACTGATGAGTGAATATACACGTTAAAGTCAATGGATACTTGTGTGGTCCATGGAGAACACAACAGCACATGTCCAAGATTTACTAACGTGTGAAAGAGACCCAAGAGCTTTTGTGCAGTTTTACCCTAGTGCAACCTACTGCTCATTTGCATGTTGTTTGAGCTACTTGAGCACACAGCTTTTGACGGTGGACCGACTGGCAACACTTCTGAAACACCAATATACCAACAAGCAGAAGGATTTTACTACTACAAATATTGTTTTGAAAGGTTCCATTTCCATTCATATTTTTTATATATTGCATAAGCTCACAATTGGTGCACAACCAGATCTGGTGACCTTCTGGTTAAGTTTTGCTCACTTTATATCGAGTAACTCCAATGTAAACCGTCATCACTCTGTTCATGATCCCATTATTTTCTATCACATTTCCACTGCTGTTGCTGAGGGACTCATAATACTTTAAAGGGATACATCAGGATCTGTTATAAAATGAATCATAACAGCCATGACTTCTGTTCTTATAGTTGGTGTGAACGGTGCCTTAGGGAAATCACATATGATGCTAATGGAATGGTTTTGTAACTGATTATTTATCAGAGAAGTATTCAGCAAGCAGTAGTGTACAATGTGTTAGTAAAGCAAGACAGGTCTTGATCACAGCGTCTGAGGGCCAGAGGCATGCGACCTTCAATAACCATTTTACCAGCAATGCTTCACGCACTTTAAACTGATTGACCATTAGAAGAGAAGACATCAAAGTACGGCTGGTAAAATTACCTAAATGGCGATGCTGACAGAGAAGCCTTTAAAACAACTGTGGGAAGCTCAATTACACAATCTGGCTTGCGGTCTACAACGTATCTAACCAGGGAATTAATATTTTAGAAACAATTCAACAGAGTTTCTGCAGAACATACCATAAAAAATAGAAAAAATATATAATTTCCCTGTTTCAGTAGCTGAAACATAATTTGTTTATTGAAAACTCAAAAAAGCTAGGTAAAATCAGAAATTTTAATTAAAGGTGTTGTCTTATCTCATACATTGGTGGCATATTGCTAGGATATGCCACCAATGTCATTCTTATCTCCAGAACAGGCCTACCAAAGTGAAAGAGAGCACACAGCACAAGCGCAGCAACTCTCCATTCAATTCTATGGTTATGAAAATAGCCGAGCACTGGATGGCTAATTCCGACAGTCCTATAGAGGTGAATGGAGAGGTGGCAGTGCATGAACAATCAGCTCTCCATTCACTTCTTTAGGATGTCTGAAAATAGACGAGAGTGCTCGCTCAGCTATTGTCGGAACTCCCATATAAGTGAATGGGGAGCAAAGGTGCATGCATGGTGCACGCTCATTCACTTTGGGGAATCCGTTCGGAAGATAGGGGACCGAACCAAGGTGGGACCCACACCTTTATGACATTGGTGGAATATTCTGGCAATATGCCGCTAATGTATGACACAACTCCTTTAACATAGTGCACAATAAATACTCATTGATAATACAATGAAAGGTAGACAAATAGGTGAACAAGAGGAAAGCAGGATCTACCTCCAGTGACCTCAAAATATCTCAAAGTAATATAAAGGTGTATGAACTGCACTAATATATATATATATATATATATATATATATATATATATATATATAATAAAGAAATCGGACTGCACTCCAGTTGAATCTTCAGTGGAAAAAGGTTTATTCACCCATAGGTGGCACAAGCGACGTTTTCGGCTCGCATATGAGCCTTTCTCAAGCGCTTGAGAAAGGCTCATATGCGAGCCGAAACGTCGCTTGTGCCACCTATGGGTGAATAAACCTTTTTCCACTGAAGATTCAACTGGAGTGCAGTCCGATTTCTTTATTTCGTATTAGTAGGTAAGCACCAGTTACCATACTCGGACAGTGCACCCTCTTTACTTGTTCTTTGGCTTGGTGGTGCTGCTGGTAATTTTTTTCCATATATATATATATATATATATATATATATATATATATATCTATATCAATCAGATGTGCTCCTAATATAAGGTTTGAAGAACTTCTTGAAAAAAATCTAATCGTAAGCTTGTGATGGCCCTCATATCGGAACACAGGTTGCTGTTTATGCTAGTCTATATTCTGTCAATAAAGCTACAAGCACAGATCGTCTTAAAACAGCCTGTTTTAACTGATGCCGTGGATTAGGGAACTGTTAACTATAATCCCACTCATATGCATGCATATATCAAATTTCAACACATAGTTTAACAAAACACTAAGTATAGAAAATACACAAAAAATAAAAAAAAAACTGCACTTTCTTTCTTCATATTCACCTTTCCCTTGCTCCCATTTTCTATCATATTAAAGTAAAAACTGAGAAATATATGAAGAAATCTGTTTCCCAGGAGCTCAGCCAGGTTCCCCCTCCTCCTCACAGTCCTATGACAAGCTGTAAGACAAGCAGTTGCAGCAGGAGCCTCCCTGATGTGCCCTGTCTGCAATAGGCCAAATAACAGTCTAAAAAAACTCCACCCCTCAGCTAAGCTCCACCTCTCAGCTAACAACTCCACCCCTCAGCTAAGCTCCACCTCTCAGTAGGTCTCCTGCCAAGGATGGAGTTGATCAGGAGATTAATACCTCTTTGTTCTCTGCAGGTTTTTTGGATGCCTGTGTGTGTCTGGATCATGCAGAAAGTTCTGGAGACTGATAAGTACTGGGGGCAACTATATTTTTTGCTTATGTTTAGCCTTCACTCCTGGGTTTAAAGTTCCTTTAAATAATTTTCTCAACTGGCTTATCCCAGTGTTTGGTGGCTATACCTCACTGTGGGCCATTACTCATGAAAGGACATTCATTTTAGGCAAATGGTCACATATTACAAGAAGACTACTGACATAAGCACTTATCAAAATGCTTGGTGATCCTAGATCCTAGAAGCACAATACACAGCCATGGATCTATGTGTATAAAGTTGGAAATAATACTCAATCTGTAAAACATCTGAATGTTATGACTTGCGCTCATTTCACACCGTGAAGATGAAGAAATTTAAACAGAGGTTACGGAAATAGATAAGCCATTTCCATGCACTGCTTGTATGAAACATTTCCCTGTTATTGCTTGCATCTCCTATGGTAGTTCAGAGTTTCCTTTTCTGAAGATTTTTAATAGCGGACGTTATAAACACTGCCTGTTTGCACCAGATTGAAAAGGACTGGATTAACTATGCAAACAAGACCAAGAGGATACAATAAAAAATAAGACACCTCCACCTCTCCGCTCAGTCCAGTCCCATGAAGCGTTTGGTTGTCGTGTTGTACAGCTTTAGAATATGTCTAACACAAACTTGCAGGGAAAAAGCTAAAAACAAAATGTTGTTTTTGTAAGGGTACTTTCACACTTGCGGCAGAGAATTCCGGCAGGCAGTTCCGGCTAACCGGACGCAAACTAATGGCATTGAAATACCAGATCCGTCTCTCCGGTGTCATCCGGAAAAACGGATCAGGTATTAATTTTCTTTGCATTTTTAAAAGGTCTGTGCATGCGCAGATGGGAAATCCAGATCCGTTTTGCCGGAACACTTAATGCCAGACCCGGCACTAATACACTTCAATGTAAATTAATGCAGGATCCGGCATTCCAGCAAGTGATCAGTATTTTTGGCCGGAGATAAAACTGCAGCATGCTACGGTATTTTCTCCATCCAAAAAACGTAAGAGGGGCTGAACTGATGCATCCTGAACGGAATGCTCTCCATTCAGAATGTATTAGGATAAAACTGATCAGTTCTTTTCTGGTATTGAGCTCCTGTGACGGAACTCAATACCAGAAAATAAAAATGCTAGTGTGAAAGTACCCTAACATTTCACAATATAGAAAGAATATGTTGCAGATGTGTCCACATACTGACAAATCTTAATTCACCCTGTTGACTTTAATGGGGGTCCATCAGGTTTTCTATTAGTGTTTTAGTATTTATAACGGCAAAATTATAACTGCAGATGACAATATTTCTGTTGTCAAAAACATTGGAAAATCTTGAAAACCAGCAACACCAATGTGAACATACACTTATAATTGCTATACGCTGTCATATATGGTCAACACATTTGAAACCGATGCCACACTCATACATAAAGAAGTACTGTTCATTCTACTCTTGCAACATAAACATTAAAAGTTGATTTATGAAGATTTAAAAAAATACTTCATGACTATACCCTTAAGGGAAAATCTGATTGCCTACATAAATCTCAAGAAATAGTGTCCAGTAACTGACTGTAGTATTGACAGATTCCTGTAAACATAGAGGATGGCAAATGTAAAAAAGTACATCCAAATAATTCTATATCATTCATACAATTCAAAGGAAATCTAAAAAAAAGTAACCTTTAAAGGGGTTTTCAGAGTTTTTTGAACTAGTTACCTATTTTCCGGATAGGTCATCAGTATCAGATCGGTGGGGTAACTCCCCACCGATCAGGCACTCACAGGCACTCAAGTAACTCCCGCCGATCAGGGACTCACAGTAGTGCAGCAGCCTTCCCTCTGCTCACCAAGCACAGCGCTGTCTATTTAATAGTGGGTATGCCTGGTATTACAGCTCAGCCATATTCACTTCAATGGGACTGAGCTGTGCCTAGGCCATGTGACTGATGAACGTGACGCCACATGGCCTAGGCTAACCTGCCAGAAGGCCGTGATGCTACTGCGAGTGCTGGTGCTTTTTCAAACAGCTGATTGGTGGGAGTCCCGGGTGTCAGAAGCCCACCGATCAGATACTGATGACCTATACAGAGGATAGTTCATCAGTTCAAAATGACCAGAAAACCATTTTAATCGTCAAAATAATCCTGAAATCATAATCAATGTAATATACAACTATCAATTCTACCTACACGTAATGAAGACCCAAGAGCTAAAGAACCTAGGTTAACACCATTCATCAACATACCCAAACGGAGCACCATTCAGAAATATATTGTGAATTATCTGCTGATGTAATGATTTAGTGAGTAAATTGATAATGTTAAACAGTTTCAGTTTGTCCTGGTTGTTAATCTAATCCCATCAAGATTATTGCTGCTAGCCACTGCACATCATATTACCTCCAGGAAATCTCCTGACTAGATTCATAAGGTCCAATCTCTAGGCTAATATTGACTTCACGGACACTTATATTATTGCTACATATCTAATTTTTCTCCGAGATTGATAGCCACTGATGAAGGGGACACTTTAACCCCGAAACGCGTCTGGTCTGACCCCCCAAATTCAAGCATATGCGAGTGCACCGCATCGACTGAAGAAAGGAACAATCTTGAGCCGACTCGTCACGCACAGCCGATCTGAAACATCCATCTGAAAGGTTGGGATACTCCATTAGGACTCAAACAAGCGGGACCTCGTGCAGTGATTCGACTGCGAACAGGTGACTTACAGCATCTACCGCGAGCCCTACCCGACTGCACAAAAACCAGGATTGAGTTTCGTTAGACGGCAGAGGTTTCTCCTTACGGTGAGAACCCTCCATCACCGGTAAGACTGTTCCTTTATGTCCTTTTGTCCAACTGTCGGATTAACTTTAGACCATAAGCGGGACGCCGCTGGCCTAATGACTGAATGAACCAAACTACCGCACCATTGTGAATAGACTACATACCACCACTTGTTGGTACCTTTGGTACATTTGGACATTTTTGCTAACCTTCAGGAGAAATGAATTTCTATTTATAACGTTACCGGGACATTATTCCTTTTAGATTGCATTTATCTTATTACTTTTATCACCTCTATATGTCATTACTACAGCAATTCGCCAACTTAATGTTATTTTGGCGCTTGTAACCTATATGTTCCATATTCGTTCTGCTTGCGCAGGGATTGGAGTGAGGCTGCTCAATTGCCGGCAGTGACTGTTGCGGCTCCACTCCGGCCACTGGGACGCAGAATTGATATTTTGTATGTTACCTAATATTGTGTCAGTGATTTTACATTCTAAATTATCGCAAGTACCTTTAATAAACTTTTAATAACTTATACAACTAACTATTAAATACCAATTACCAATATCCTAGGTGTGCCCAGTTATCTCTTTTTTACATTTTTCCTACTCTAGCAGCGGGGTGACGCTGCTAAAACTGAGAGCACCCTACTTGGTGCATCAACCTCCCTGTGCATCTAACTTAACTCTTACTACCATTCAGAAATATATTGTGAATTATCTGCTGATGTAATGATTTAGTGAGTAAATTGATAATGTTAAACAGTTTCAGTTTGTCCTGGTTGTTAATCTAATCCCATCAAGATTATTGCTGCTAGCCACTGCACATCATATTACCTCCAGGAAATCTCCTGACTAGATTCATAAGGTCCAATCTCTAGGCTAATATTGACTTCACGGACACTTATATTATTGCTACATATCTAATTTTTCTCCGAGATTTTTTCTAGATTCATAAGACCCTACACAAAATACTTTCAGTCACTGTTCAACGGTGCCCTGTCTTACACAATGAGGCAAATGACAAAGAACACACAAAAAGGACTTTCTTCACTCAACAACTCTGTAAACCAATATAACACAACACACAAAACCAATATAGACATCACGTATCAAATGGTTAAAGTATCCCATATACATACTGTACTGTACAGATCTGGTGACCATTCACAATTCACTACAAGTCATTATTCAAGTTCTCTAGTGAATAAAATCACCATAAAATCATAGTAAAATAACAACTCACCTCTATGTCTGTTAGTAGTTTTGTCGAACATCAACATGGCATCCTCAACCTGGAGGGGAAAGAAGAAAAGAATACTTAAAACAAATGAGTTACATTAAATTTTAAAATGGATTAATAAACCTGCAATATTAAATCATAGCATGGTAAGCCACTCGAATGAAACTGTTACTTGCCTAATTTAATGAATAAGCTCACAATATACCCATTAGGCATTTAACAAAAAGGGTCATTCAGGGTCTAAGTTTGATTGACAAGAGTGACAGAAGAAGAGCCTAGAGAAATGGCATTATTATGAAGGGCGCCATACAGACAGTACCCTCCCCTCTATTAGACAAGTAATACAAGATCATCGTATTGGAGTAGACAGTACAAATGATACAGTGGTTAAAGATAACTGAGAATAATGAAAACTATAATTATGGGATTTCACTATACTCTGCTGCATTCAGAAAAGAGAATAAAGATGTAGCAGATCTGAGCATGTGATGGGGCACAATGTATTGTGATATCCTCAGGTATTAATTACGATTTCCCTCAGGATTGCAGGAGAAACATTTAAAGGTTTTTCTTGGGGGGGGGGGGGGATATAAATATTTATGATCTATCCAATCAGTTGATTGTTAATGTAATAAAAAGGTATAATGACTGTATGCGACTGACAAAGGAATGTCTGTTTATCTTCACCATACATCCTCATCCCATACAGTGAGGTGAATTAAAGGACAAGGTTCAATGTACTATGTATGGTACGTGCCCCTTATTAATCTACCACCCTTGGTCAGAAGCTCAGTTGGAGAAGGACATGCATTTCATGGGAGGTGAAAAATGGGGTAAATCAGATGCAGTCACAGCAGGACAGGCAGATCATTCTATGCTCCAATATTCTTCTGGTGGGTGGCTCTGCGTTACGTTGTTCTTCTAAGGGATATGATGGCATGTATAAATAATTAATTTCACCCATGGTGATTCCCCTATAATGCCCCTTCGAGGTGACCTTGTCTTGACCCAATTCATCTTCAAGCACCATTGCAAGGCATCAGTCCTTTTACACTGCATAGTCAGGGTCCATTCACACATCTGTAATTTGGGTCCACATTCGTTCCGCAATTTGTGGACCCATTCACTTTCAATGGGGCTGGAACAGATGCAAATCCGCATTTCCAGGACCCGCATCCGCTTTTTCGGGATCCACAATTCCGTTCCTGAAAAAAATAGAACATGTCCTATTCTTGTCCACAATTGCGGACCAGAAAAGGCATTTTCTATTATAGTGTCTGATGTGCGGTCCGCAAATTGCAGGTGTCCGTGTTTTGCGCCGTGGATCCGCAAAACACTTACGGACGTGTGACTGGAGAGCTGTATTAGGGCTCAATATGATTGGTCATCGGGGTCGCTGGTGGTTATCAGAAATGTCTCTAACGAGAGCCCCATTGGTGTGTTTACCTATTGGCCCAGCATGGTATTCGCAAGATTGTTTCTTTGGGAGGATGCACTACAACCTTTGATATTCTGACAATAACTTTTTAAAGTAAAATTAACAAAGGTTACGTTTTAGAGTAGCTTTATTCTATGAATTTCTCTATTTCTGCGCTACCCTGATGGATTCCAGCCATTTGGATTACCTTGGCGCTGCTGCATATTGTTTGGATAATGAACAACATTTTTAAGTAAAAAAGTTAAATGTTCATCTTTTAGACTGTAAGCACTCATGGTGAAAGTCCTTTCTCTTTCTGTACCAGTTTGTAGCTCATTTGGTTCATGCTTATTGTACTTGTTTTTGTATTATGTGTATGACCTTTCATATGTACAGAGGCTTGGAATAAATGGTGCTTCAATAATACAAAAATAATAATAATACTATTTGTAAGGGCAGTCACTGAATGTGAACCCATCACTCCTTACCGTCTGGGATGCAGAAGGGACTTATCATTATAAGTATAATTCTGTGATTTTCTCAATTTATTTTATAACTGAAATCTTGCACATATGCAGGTGAGAGTTCAACTGGATGAGCACGATTTCAGGGCCTGGCATAGGAAAGGTGATAAAGTCTGGCCCTGTCAATCAGTGGGAAAGAGGGCGTGGATGCTTTGAGGGGCCAACCCCTCTATTATTGCTATAAGAGAGGGGTTGTTGCACACAGCATGATCAACCCTACAAAACTAGTTCACTAGGGTTGGTTATTCTCAGATGCTCTTTAAGTAAAAGAATAGGATAGTGTATTATTAAAAATACTGTGGAGATCAGAATTGTATGCTCTTTTGGGCAGATTCATAGCTCCAGTACCATTAAAAAGTTTTACAGACCTTTCCATTGCACCCTCAAAATGTTTATTTTCATCCCTTAAGATTAAAGCTTTCATCAAAGCAGCATATTAAAAAAAATGTGAGCATCCACAGGAAAGTTGGCATGAGTTCTCCACCAGCTGGGCACTTTGCAATTTTCCAATTGGTGTATCTGGGAAGAGCACTGTATCGCTTGGGCTTCAGATCAACTCTGGTTGAAGCTGCTGAACTATTGAAGCGGGTCTTATAGCTGAGCTAATACCAGGATTTTTTCAGGCTTGTTGGTCTCTATAATTACACTAACCCTCCTGGAATGCTCCCTTGTGTTTGGCCACAGTCCTTGGATCAGAACCATGAAACAAGGAGAATTTATAATTAAACCAATTTATTATGCTCATACAAAAGAACTTAGTGTGTGCCCTTTGCTGATCTCTCATTTTTAATAAAACATGTCCTCAGATATTTTTAGCTGTAAAGTAACCTCTGCACCTAAAACAATGTTTACACGAAACTCAGGACGATGGATGGATTATTACTGAAACTAGATACATAAAGAGATAGTGTACGTGAAATTGGTTTCTATTCTATCAACTTTCATATTTACTAAATTACACATTCTGCCTAGAAATATGATCAAAAGTTATCACCATCTCAAGGAACTTCATTTTCAGTCGTCAGGACTGTAGACTCATAGAATCACAAAACGTGCATCAAAAGGGCATCTAGGCCAAGCTTTCAAAAGGGCACCTAGGCCAAGCTTTCAAAAGGGCACCTAGGCCAAGCTTTCTCATGCCACATAATGGTTAGCACCGATATGGTTATTTAATATAAAGGTGGCTTAATGCTGCATATTGTGCAGAAGATCTGCAGCATTTACAGGACTAGCGAAGTGAATGAAATTTTTGAAATCTCATCCACAAGAAAAACTACAGATTAAACTTGCTTGCGCTGCAGGTCAATTTCTGCTATGAGTTTTACCCACATCCTTCAACCTTTGCAAAATGAGCTGCTTGTGTTATTAATCCATACTAGCAAACAGGCACGATTTTTTTCTGGGAGAGTCCTGAGAACTGGCCCTCACAAGGGGTGGAGCTTATGCAAAACCCTTCCCCAAGGTGCCTATTTTGGGGATGTTTCACATTTGCGGCAAAAGATCTGGCAGGCTGTTCTGGCAGAAAACAGCCTGCCACAGTTCACTGGATCCAGCATTGGGTGCAGCGTTTTTTGTCTGCATATTTTCGGGATAGCAGTCAGATCTTCACTGGACTGCATTATAGTTAGGCCTCATGCACACGACCGTTGTGTGCATCCGCGGCCGTTCCGTTTTCGTTTTTTTTTCGCAGACCCATTGACTTTCAATAGATCTGTGGAAAAATCAGAAATGCACCGTTTGGCTTCCGCGTCAGTGATCCGTTTTTCCAGTCCGTGAAAAAAATATGGCCTGTCCTATTTTTTTTCACAGACAACAGTTCACGGACCCATTCAAGTCAATGGGTCCGTGAAAAACCACGGATGCACACAAGATAGTCATCCGCGTCCGTGATTCGTTTCCGTTTTTCCTATCATTTTCAATGCAAACTTGACCTAGTTTTTTTTTTTTCACTTTTCATGTCCGTGGATCCTCCAAAAATCAAGGAAGACCCACGGAAGAAAAAACGGTCACGCAACAACAGAAATCAGTTTTGCGGACCGCAAAAAAAAAAACCGGTCGTGTGCATGAGGCCGTAATGGGGCTGGTGGATATTTCAATATCATCTGGAATTGCCGCATCCAGAGAGCTCCAGCAGGCTGTTATCTTCCTGAACAGCCTGCCTGATCTCTTGCCACAAAGGTTAAACTAGCCTTAGATAAGATGTGATGCCTGAAAAGCTATAAACTGCAATGTAATTGTTTCTTCTCTAGGACCAAGAAAACAGCTGCTAGCCAACAGACCTGCAGACCTGCTCTTGATTTTGTCTCATTAAATGGAGCTAAATGGACACCCACTGTGACCTCCAGAGGTGCCTGTCTGGACACTCTGTCAAAAAAGGACATATCCCTTCTTAGGACAAATGTGGGTTTAAACTGCTGGCCGCAAAAGATGCCGTATGTATTTGCCATTAGAGAGGATTTAGAGGTGGCAGGGTTTTTCTTACCTGGGAATCTTCAGCAAATCCATGCGAGTCTGACGCAAAATCCTGGAGATAATTTGCTGCAGATTTCACTTTTTGCAAATCCAGATGTGAAAGCTGAAGCAAGAATCTGCAACAATGGAGTTTCAGTGTGGAATGTGGGCACCTGGATGTGGCCTAAGACAATTGATCAAACAGTGCCAATGAAGTTCAAAGAACTAGGGAGGCACAAAACATTTAATTTAGGGCAAACTAAGATGCTCATAGGTCTGAAGAACCATGCGGTAAGAACCATTGTTTCTGCTCTGTTCGGTGAACATAATCACTCTCATAATAAAAAGGTCTCTTATTTTGGATATTTATACATAAATGGTTTTTAATACAATATCTGAAACGCTAAGCCATGGATTAAAGGTTGATAGATCCCTAACGAAAAGAAGAAGAAAATAAATGTACTCTGCGTACACGTAATGGAAGTATTCAACATTAGATGAACGTTCGAAATGTAAATCTATATGACACAAAATGACTTTGGGACCTACACTATGAATTAATAAAACATTCTGATTACAATGACGTTTCAACCTTCAGCCAGTTCACAAAATAACCCCTCTCCTCGAAGTCTGCAATGAGATATGTGGATTAAGAAGCCATTGCTTACTTAACAGTCACTGTCCCTATTCCATGCTTTTCTTTTCCATTATCTACTCACTGTTGTGCACAAATTTTCTGCTTGAGTTCTAGATTCTCTCCACCCATCTCCTTCAGGGCAGCCATTGTATATAGAAGAATTGGCTTTATTCTTGTAAACTGAGGTCATACAATACCTTCAACCACCTGACCGTAAACAAAGGTAAGATTATATTGAATGCTTAATAAAAAAACTAAAAAATGTATTCCGAAGCTTAGTAAAACAACATACGGAATAGATGAAATTGTAAAAAGACAGAAAATGAAAAAGGTTGGAAGGGAAACACTTTTTAATTGAGTATGGATACAGTCTTTTCTTCTTGATTCAGAAAAGCTATCAACGCGCTGGCAGAGCAGCAACGACTGAAACTAGAATACCAACACCACACAAAGAACCTGAATAGAGTGAAAGGGAAGAAAATACAATCCCTGCATGCACAGCTCAGCTCTCACGCTTCTTGCTGAATCAAAGAGAAAGCTTGTGTGAGACTTCACCAAGGAGAAACCAGTCAAGGACTATGATTGTGTATCCATGCCTAAGCAAAATGTTATCTCATATTATCTTTTCCTCCCCTTTTTGTCCTAAAACAAAATCAAGTAACTATGTGATGTATAGTTATGAGTCCCAAAGTACAGTAGATCTTCCTAAAAGTTATTTTACATTATACACAGTCATTTGCTAGTGGAAAAATACTATAAGAAAGAAATAACAAATAACAAAATCCTACCACAGAGATCTCCACAGGCCACAAGGGGGCCCCGTACCCCCTGCAGCCCGCTTAAATGAATGGAGCAGTCACTCTATTCCTTTTTGTGGGAATTTCAGGGGTCTGCAGGGAGTACGAGGTTCCCCTTCTTCTGATTGGTGGGGGTCATAGCGGTAGGACTCCCACTGATCTAATAGTTATTCCCTATTCTGTGGATAGGGTATAGCTTGAAGTAACCAAAATACCCCTTTAACTTAAAAGGGGTTGTGTCACGAAAAATATTCGACATTTTTCAAACCAGCACCTGGATCTGAATACTTTTATAACTCTATGTAATTAAACATTATGTATAGCCACTGAGCTACTCAATAAAATGTATCTGTAAACTGCCACCTGCTGTTTGTTCTTATTTTTCTGTCCGTCTCACTGAGGTGGTCACACATGCTCAGTTTAAATCTTTAACTGCCACCAGCCCAGGGGCGTACATAGAAATCACTGGGCCCCATAGCAAGAATCTGAATTGGGGCCCCTAACCCCGCCCACTACCCACCCCTGGCCCGTCGCGAGTACAGCTGCAGTAAACGATTACCGTATTTTAGCAATCGAGTATTCTACCGATTAATCGAGTACTCTGATAAGAAAAACCTTCTTAAAATAACATATTGCTTTGTAAAAAACTATATTTTTATTTCTTACAGTGGCACAGCAAATAATCGTGACTCCCCCCCCCCCCCCCCCCCATCCTCCTGAATGTGACATAGGACAATGAACTGTAGTCAGGGCATTCTGGGAGTTGTAGTTTCAAAGCAGCTGGAGTCCTGGAGGTTTCAGATCCCCCCCCCCCCCCCTCCCCCCCATACATACCCTGGGCCCTGGGAAAGCTGGGTGCCTGCCTCTAGGAGTTGGATATTATATTTAGGACCCTAGGAAAGCTGGGTGCCTGCCTCTAGGAGCTGGACCTCATACTCAGGACTCTGGAAAAGCTGGGTACCTGCCTGAAGGAGCTGGATATTATACCCAGGACCCTAGGAAAGCTGGGTGTCTGCCTCTATGAGTTGGATATTATATTTAGGACCCTAGGAAAGCTGGGTGCCTGCCTCTAGGAGCTGGACATCATACTCAGGACTCTGGGAAAGCTGGGTGCCTGCCTGTAGGAGCTGGATATTATACTCAGGACCCTAGGAAAGCTGGGTGCCTGCCTCTATGAGCTGGATATTATATTCAGGACCCTAGCAAAGCTGGGTGCCTGCCTCTAGGAGCTGAATTTCATACTCAGGACCCTAGGAAAGCTGGGTGCCTACCTGTAGGAGCTGGATCTTATACTCAATGGGACTAAGCCGAGAGCGGGACTGTGACATACCATTGAAATAGTAAAATGCATAACGTCACGTGCAGCTTCTGGGAGATGCGTCTAGCTCCCTATGGAGGCACAAGACATCACTGACCACCGCCGAGGTCTACAGTCAGGGTGCCCTGTCAGACACATTCCTCCCCCTCTCCGCACTCACCGGTCGCCGATGGTGTCCTGTCCCCGACCACTCGCTCTCACGTCCGCTCCTCACTTTGAATCTAAACATCCGGCAGCCTCCAGCACGTGCACTTAGTGTTACTTAGGAAATGGGGCGGCCAGCCGGCCAATAGACGCGTGTGATATTTTTTCCCTTCTTTCAATAAACTTTATTGTACAGAACTATTAGGGGGGGGGGCCCCGAGGGAGAACAAAAGTGGGCGGGCCACGGGCCGCCTCATTGCCGGCCCATATTAACTATGAATAAACAGTCTGTGCGGAATAGGAGAAGGGGGCGGGGCCTTCCATGCGCTCCGGGCCCCCCTGTGCCGCGGGCCCCATAGCAACGGCGTGGTCTGCCTATATTGGCAGTACGCCACTGCACCAGCCATATCTTCTGTTGAGCTACCACACAAAGGACACAGACTGCTGAGCTGTAGAAATAAATCTAGCAGAACAATTGAAGCAATGAATGGGGAGATCTCTGGTTCAATGTGGACTGGGCAGGGATTTGAGCTTTTTTTTACAATTTTTCTTCCATAAACCATATACAGCCTTTGTGGTCTGTATGACATCAAGTAGTCTGTAACTAGGGGGTTGTAGGAGCCTGACCCATATAGGGGAGCTAAAATCAATGCCAACCTTTGCTAAAAAGGTGTTATCTTGGCAAGAAAACCGGGTAAGACCTAAAAACACACCCATGGGTCATTTATATATTATTCCTAGAGATGCTTGTGGTTATAGGAAATGTTGCCATCAAGAATTGTACCACTAAGACTGTATGGTTTACCATATACAAAGTATTATTACATTTAAAGAGCACCTTGCAGTAACTCATCAATATAATATGTTCAGACATAAAGTAGAAGCGCTGTATGGTGAATGCACATTGGGTTTCTTTGACACAGTGTTGTAAGTGGTAGTTATTCACTTCAGCGTATACTTAGATGTGGGTATAGGGGGGAAAAAGATACAATGACTCCAACAACAAATGGTTCAGAACCAAAATTTCCTGAATAAATAAATGTGAGCAGGGCCTCCAGTATTACTAAAGAAGTAGCTTGTCGCTCTTGGAATATTTTATAAACCGGTTCACAAATATTGTGTAATCTGTATCAAAAGAGACCCTCGAAAAGGACAATTAGACGTACAGTAGCCCTGAGACATGCCATTATTCGTTTTAAAGCTGGTTCACATCGCCTTCTTTACATTGCAAGAGATGAATGCTGCCTCCAGGAAGCAGCCTGCAGCAGACCAGTTCCTGTGTCCTATATATCGTTGAAAATACTATGGATGAGTCTCCAATGCTCAAGTCAGCTTAAGGCATGCATTAATCAGAAGTAATTAGGATCCTCTAAGGACAAAGACTTAGTATAAATATTTTAAACATTACAAATTGACCATAACCAGTCCCAGGCAACACAAGTGCGTTCCTCAATTCATTCAGCTGGGCCAAAAAAAATAAAAAAAGGTCTTAAAACAATCTCACCTAACCTGTTCACAGGAACACAAAGCTTACACAGAGAAGTTTCTGTACCAGTAGGGTTAACTGCACCACTGCAAAGCTGTGAACACAAGCAGGAGGAAGCAGCAAGAAGCACATCCTTAATCACAGCCTGAGAACAAAAAATATAAACCTGGAGAAAGACAAAACTTTTAATAATCCTAACAGTTCCTGTGCACAACTAAAATTAGAAAGACCAGTTCACACCAGATGGCAAAGAGACAAATGCAGCTGATTTCGACTTCCCACAGCAACATATTATTCAAACTTGCTAGTGGAGTTTATTAGTTATTAAATCTTTTACCCACACAGGTTTCTCAGACATGACAAAATATTTTCTCACAAGATATTACTGCAGTAATTGCTTGTAACTTGAGCATGCCGATTACTATATGAAACAGATTTATTTAGTGGCTCTTTACATTTCTCAATGATTCTTAGCAAAAAACTGTTTTAGTATAAAATAAATGTGTAATTCTAAAATATACTTTGGCCATACATTTGTAGGATCGGCAAACACTTTAGATACAGAATTAGAGCTGAAGAATTCAAATTTTCCCAGGTAAAGGAAAATCCTAGCTACAACTCTGCTGTCACATAAACACCAACAATGTCATACCGTCACATATTACATATCCGACACGCAGTAAACAAACCATATATGCCACAGTAAAGAAGTGATTATAAGGGAATATTACTTTTTACGGTCTAACTTGCCCAAAAATCACAGTTAATGGTTATTGACAAATTGGAAAAACCATAATGAATGATAAAGATTATCCAAAGTAATCCATGTATGTAGCTCAATACACTAATATGAATGCATTAGCAGCATTTAGCGCGAGTAGTAAAATGATGACAATTACAATCGCAATGACCTCCTCAAGGACCACCAGTCTCAAAAAAAAAAAACATGGACACGCAAAAAAAAGTGTCTTATTTTTACGGACTGGCTAGGAATTTTTCGAAGGTTGGTAATCCTGTGTATACTTTTACTTTTCTACATCTGTTACATACAGCTAGTCTAGAAAGGCAAATGTTTCAATTTCTAACTGTACTTTAGTAAAGGTCGCGGGTAGAAAAATGAACAATTGTGGATGCTTTTCACTTGAGCACAAATTTCTGATGAAATGAAGTACCTGTTATGGTAGTCAAGTCATTTGCTGATTGGTTAAGCCTGACTGAAAATAGTCTTTGTTAGTTCTACTGTCCTGGAGGAGAGTCTTTGCTGTCACTATGTTGTATGTTTCAGTCATGCCAAAAGTTGGACTTCACCATTGAAGGATATGGAATTATGGATGGCAACAAAAGTCAGCATTCATTTTCGGAACGATTATCACTTGGTTCTCAACTAGTTTTAAAGGAGTTCTCCGGACTTAACCTTTTTTTCCTTAAAAAACCTAACCTGTGGAGGAAAGATCAATGATCACATACTCACCTTCCACAGTGCAGCCGTTCCTGATATCTGCTCCCGGTCACGTGGTCCCACTGTGGACGTCACTGTCATGGGGACACTGTGGACGTCACTGTCATGGGGACACTGTGGACGTCACTGTCATGGGGACACTGTGGACGTCACTGTCATGGGGACACTGTGGACGTCACTGTCATGGGGACACTGTGGACGTCACTGTCATGGGGACACTGTGGACGTCACTGTCATGGGGACACTGTGGACGTCACTGTCATGGGGACACTGTGGACGTCACTGTCATGGGGACACTGTGGACGTCACTGTCATGGGGACACTGTGGACGTCACTGTCATGGGGACACTGTGGACGTCACTGTCATGGGGACACTGTGGACGTCACTGTCATGGGGACACTGTGGACGTCACTGTCATGGGGACACTGTGGACGTCACTGTCATGGGGACACTGTGGACGTCACTGTCATGGGGACACTGTGGACGTCACTGTCATGGGGACACTGTGGACGTCACTGTTATGGGGGCACTGTGGATGTCACTGTTATCGGGGCACTGTGGATGTCACTGTTATGGGGGCACTGTAGATGTCACTGTTATGGGGGCACTGTGGATGTCACTGTTATGGGGGCACTGTAGATGTCACTGTTATGGGGGCACTGTGGATGTCATTGTTATGGGGGCACTGTGGATGTCACTGTTATGGGCGCTGAGTATAAGTGATAGGGCTCGTGCAGAGAACTGTATCTGTTTTGCGGTCTGCAAGTCGCGGATCCACTAAATAAGGTTACTGTCCGTGTGTGATTAACATTTTTTTGCAGTCCCATTGAGTTCTATGGGTTTTAGATCTGCATTATGAGGACCACAATAGGACATGTTCCATCTTTCGCAGAAATGACATAAGGATGTGGAAAGCACATGGACGTCATCAGTGTGTTTTTTACACCTGTATGTCAGTTCCAGTAAAGACAGAACATGTCCTATTCTGGTCCTCAAAATGATGACCAAAAATCCATGGAACTCAGTGGGACTGAAAAAATGTGGATCGCAAAATGGATACGGTTGTGTGCACACTCTGGAGATAGTGAGGGAAGAGCCTGTGGACTGTCAGTGACAGGATTAGATACACAGCTCAGCAGGCTGTATCACACAGGATAGGATTAGATACAGATGTGATTGGATACACTTGCTGATTCAAGCTGTTTTTCCCACTCTGGAGATGGTGAGGGAAGAGCCTGCAGACGATCAGTGATGGGATTAGATACACAGCTCAGCAGGCTGTATCACACAGGATAGGATTAGATACAGATGTGATTGGATACACTTGCTGATTCCAGCTGTTTTTCCCACTCTGGAGATGGTGAGGGAAGAGCCTGCAGACGATCAGTGATGGGATTAGATACACAGCTCAGCAGGCTGTATCACACAGGATAGGATTAGATACATATGAGGGAAGAGCCTGTGGACGGTCAGTGAAGGGATTTAGACACTGAGTGAGAAGTAGATTCCGGTCTGGGTGTAGAAAGATGGACACAGGAGTTCTAGATGGAGCAGCTGCTGCAGGCAGAGCAGTGTGGGGGGCGTGTCCACCTGTGACTCATCACTGTGCAGTGCAGCCAGGCTTGTGTATCAATAAAGTTATGTATTCAACAAAACAAGAAGCGGAGAAAGTAAACAGATCTGCCAGGATAATGTGATGTCTTCCAGGGGGGAAGGAAAGATCGGACATGAAAAACAGGTATTGGGGGCATATGTATGCAGGGTGAGGGGTGTTAGGAGCACATAAAAATAATTTTGATTTTGGGACAGGACAACCTCTTTAATGTTGCCCTACCTATAATGATCTAAATGCATGGGAATATTGTACAAAGACAACTAAATAACAGAACTAACACAACTGGGAAAGCAAACAGGAGATATATCTACTATAGTCAGGAACACAATCGTAAATAATAAGAAAACGGATGAGGGCGGTAGGGTGACATGGACCATGTCAAATGTGTGCCCTGTCAGATAACAGGCGTCGTTCCACTAGAGAACAAAAAAAAAAAAAGAATGGCGCACCATAGGGTAATACCGTAGAGAGTATATAAATAAAAAGGTAACTCCACTGGGGAGGCTCACCTGATAGAGTTGTGCTAGTTTAGGCACAACTCTAATGTAGACGTATAGCAAAGTGCCATGAACTCCTCACAACGGATGGTGTGCAGCCCGGGATGAATTACTTCTGTTCAGGGATGCCTGGAATCCCGCAGAAAGCCAGTAGTTCAATTGAAAGAAAGGGTATCCCACGGCGCAAAAACCACCCAGTAGTTGGAGTGATAAGGTTATTAGTTTAATTCGGCAAGTAGTACAACGCGTTTCGGGGTTTAACCCCTTCTTCAAGTAGTACAACGAAACGCGTTGTACTACTTGCCGAATTAAACTAATAACCTTATCACTCCAACTACTGGGTGGTTTTTGCGCCGTGGGATACCCTTTCTTTCAATTGAAATGTGTGCCCTGACTGGCACATTCTACATCGTTCCCACCCTCGTCAAGTCATTTTCTCTAAAAATTAGACTACTATGGCGTAATTCCAACAGTTATTTATACAGGTTGCACATCTCGCACACAATATTTGGCTCCATGAAAAGAAAATCTACTTTAGCTGCTGGTAAACTGTCAGGTGCTATTATTTGAAATACGGCAGTGAAATCTCAAATCCACCAGCATGCTCTTTCAGATTTGTCACTGCTATCCATGTAAATTAACAAAGACAAATGCTTCTAGCATCGCAGACTGTCTGAGAAATCAGTCTTCCCGTTTCCTGCCTGGGGTCGAGATTACAAGCATAAAAAGAGAACTGCTTTAATCTTATTTTCGATGTAAGGTTTGTTCGGATAATACCTTTAAAGTGCTGTTCATTCACTAGGAAAACGCCCAGGAGCTCATAGGGATGCTCCACTCCAAATGCCTTGATGTCAGCAGCAAGAATCTCCCCAGGCACACGTACAAAGCTCCCACCTACTTCATCTACTAATTATTGAAGCAGAAAGCAGCTTGTTAGACACAACAAAGTTGTAGAAAATGCTGTCATGTCATGCACTGTGTCCACAAGCATAACCACTCATGGAAAGAGCAGGCGACACTCACAGAAAATGAGAGCCAGATTCAGGAATACAGTGCTGTCTGGGGACAGATAGCCATTTTCAGAGTTGGTGACAAAGCAACAATTATACACCGAAAGACAAGTAACAAAACTTATTCCCAAAAATTGTTAACTTGACTGGAGACTGGATTATAGATAATATCCACAAAACACTCTGTAAGGCTTAATGCACACAACCGTTCCGTTTTTTTGTGGTCCGCAAACTACGGATCCACAAAACACGGAAGCCGCTCGTGTGCCTTTCCCAATTTGCAGAACGGAGCAGGCGGTCCATTGTAGAAATGTCTATTCTTGTCCGCAAAATGGACAAGAATAGGACATGTTATTCTTTTTTTTGTGGGGCCACGAAACGGAGCAACGGATGCAGACAGCACACGCAGTGCTGTCCACATCTTTTGCGGCCCCATTGAAGTGAATGGGTCCACACCCGAGCCACAAAAACTGTGGCTCAGATGCGGACCAGAACAACGGTCGTGTGCATGAGGCCTTAGGGGATGATGGGGGTCACGTGTCCCTCACAAAGCATGGAGCCCTCTTATTTCTAAATAAACAGGACCACTAGCTAAATCTATATATCAATGTGCTTATTTATCATGTCTATTTTTGTAAACTTCTTTCTTTCCCATGGATTTAATAAAACTCATGTTACTCTTCTTGCCAGATGTAGAATGGCGTGTCGAGGCGTCACAAGCTCTTTTAAGTCATAAGCCAACAGCAAGGAAAGCAGTCCGCACACCGGCTGCCAACACAGCAAATACGTCCGGACTTCAAGCAAGCAGCGAAATCAGCAAAATGTATTCCTATTATATGCACTGAAAAAGAGTAAGGTGAGCGGCAGCTTCCAGCAACTGTGCTGTGTCTCGAGGGAAGGCTGCCTGAGCACTAATGGCCTGAAGACGTGGATGTGCATGAGTAGACCTTGTCAGGGTCTAAGGCAGCAGAATCTGCTCTGAGAACCTATAAGCAAGTGTGTAAGTGTGTGTGTGTGGGGGGGATACAATAGAAATGTTTGCCTGATACATATGTACATGACTAAATATAGGCTTTAGTCATTCATTAAATGGCATGGCAACTCGGCATCCTCACGATTTTCAGAATTTTAAAAAGTCAAAACCAGTACAACAATGAGAAACTTAAAAGTTTTTTTTTTGAGATTCTGATATTGATGGTCTATCCTCTGGATATCTAAACAGTATAAGATCAGCAGGGGTCTCGGGTGTCAAAGCAGCTGTTTGAGGAGGGCACGGCCCTTTGGTGAACGCCGCCATGTCCTCGCAGCTTATCAAGCACAGCGTCGTCCATTGGATGGCGGACATGCTTGGTATTGCAGCTCAGCACCACCTTTACTAATGAACGTGATGTCAATGTCCTACAAAGAGGCTGAGGCAATCACCGGAGCACTGCTGTCTCTTGAAACTGCTGATTGGCGGGGGTCATAGGTGTCGGACCTCTGCCAATCTGATATTGGTGACATTAATTTTGATGAGACTGTTCAGCAAAGACAAACAAATTCTGGTTAACTGCTACAATGAAGCATTCAGACCACCAACAGATCTACCCGCTCATCTCGGAAAGACACAGGTCTATCAAGTTCAAATAATAATCCTACAATGTTGATTCAGAGGAAGGAAAAAACTCCCATATTAAGAGGATAATATCCTTCCTGACTCCAAATCTGGCAAGCAAAAAAAAATAATCCTGGAACATCCCGTCTCTAGCACCCTCAACCTGCAATATTTTTACATTCAAGAAAGTCACTGAGACCCTTATAGAACTTGTTGAATGAATCAGCTATCACAACCTCCTCTGGCAGAGAGTTGCATAAGTTCACTGCTCTGACACACTGGAGTGAATTTTAAAGGGTTTTCTGAGATATTTTTATTGATGACCTATTCTCAGGATAGGTCATTAATATCATATCAGCAGGGGTCTGACACCCAGCACCCACGCCGATCAGCTGCTTAAAGAGAAGGCAGAGCCAGCTCAGCCTTCCCTTCACTGTTTACCTGCTCTCTGTCAACATCATAGCAGTGAGCAGGTGTAATTACAAGAAGCCGCCCCAATAAGTGGATCACTAAGAACTGAAAGCTGTCTGGCAGCAGATAAAGAATCAAACATATTAAAGGGGTTGTCCACAATTTTAAAAACATGGCTGCTTTCTTCCAAAACAGACTACATCTTTCCATGGGTTGTCCCCGGTACTGTAGACCAGCTCTACTTAAGTGAATGAGGCTGACCTGCAATATCTCTCACAACCTGTGGATAGGTGCCGTGCCATTTACTGAAGACATATTTATCTAATCCTGGGAAACCCGACATGAGTTGCCCATGCAGCCCATAAGAATGTAAAAACATTGATATTTGAATCACTAAGAAGCCCTTTCTTAAACATGGAAAAGAAGGGTTAACATGTTCTTGAACTGAAACTCCCCAAAGGAAATTCTACTACCACCTCCAAAGAAAAGAGTAACATGATCCAATACAATGGCAAAGGACCTAACATGTTTTCGTGGAGCCCTTTCAAACATGAAATAGTACAAGAAAGAACCAGCCCAAAGTATTCCTGCGGTATTTCCTAACAGGAGATCGCTCAGAAGGACAACGGATATGACTTTACTGGTTAGAAAAGATTTTATTTCCACTTTTCTAAACAGAACAAGGTGAAAATTTAATAAGGTGATTTTACCAACTAAATTAAGTGGATTTCTATTCATATTGTGTAATATTGTTATGATACTCAAACTACTATAACCTAGAGCAGTGATGGCGAACCTATGGCAAGGGTGCCAGAGGCGGCACTCAGAGCCCTCTCTGTGGGCACCCACATCCTAGAAAAAGTCTAAGGTGTACCAATATGCCCTAGACTATTCCTGCCATTCATCAGCGCAGAGCGCACTATGAACGGCACGGGCAGCGCATTATAGCTAAATGCTAAAGTACATGGAAGATGTACTATACTGGTATTCAGGTTAAATTGCTGTGTTGGCACTTTGCAATAAATAAGTGGGTTTTGGGTTGCAGTTTGGGCACTCGGTCTTTAAAAGGTTCACCATCACTGACCTAGAGGATCATTATTAGACACGCACTCTATAAAAATCACTGGTGACAGAGCTTACTTATTGGACTGTGCAAGGTTGCAAGTATAGGAATGAAAACCTGCAACCTTGATATTTGCTTTAAAGGGGGCTGTCTCACTTCAGCAAATAGCATTTATTATGTAGAGGAAGTTAATACCATGCACTTACTAATGTATTGTGATTGTCCATATTGCCTCCTTTGCTGGCTGGATTCATTTTTCCATCACATTATACACAGCTCGTTTCCATGGTTATGACCACCCTGCAATCCATCAGTGGTGGTTGTGCTTGCACACTATAGGAAAAAGTACTAGTCTAAGTGTGCTCCCACAGTCCCAGCTAAAAGAGATGCTGGCGTTTTTTTCCTACAGTGTGCAAGCACAATTTTTTTTTAAATAAAAAAATCCATATGATCTATCAGCAAACCAGACATTTTAACCACTTCCCGACCGCCCATTCAGAGATGGCAGCAGCATTAGGTATTTCCGCATCCGTATGAACCAGCTCTATAAAAATGTCACATGATCTAACCCCTCACGTGAACACCATAATAAAAATAAATTAAAAACTGTGCCAAAAAAGCTATTTTTTGTCACCTGACATCACGAAGTGCAACACCAAGCGATCAAAAAGGTGTATGCACCCCAAAATAGTACCAATCAAACAGTCATCTCATTCCGCAAAAAATGAGACCCTAACTAAGATAATCGGTCAAAAAATAAAAAAGATATGGCTCTCAGACTATGGAGACACTAAAACATTTTTTTTTTGGTTGCAAAAATGCTACTATTGTGTAAAACTTAAATAAATAAGAAAAAGTATACATATTAGATATTGCGGCGTCAGTAACGATCTGCTCTATAATAATGTCACATGACAACCCCTCAGGTGAACGCTGTAAAAATAAATAAAAACTGTGCTAAAACAACAAATTTTTTGGTCACCTTGCCCCATAAAGTGTAATAATGAATGATCCAAAAATCATATGTACCCAAAAAAGGTACCAATAAAAACATCAACTCTTCCTGCAAAAAATAAGCCCCTACACAAGACGATTGGCAGAAAAAAATAAAATGGCGTTCAGAAAATGGAGACACAAACTATTTGTTTTCAAAAATGCTTTATTATGTAAAACTGAAACAAACAAAGTAGACCTATTTGATATAATTGCATCCATAACAACCTGCTCTATAAAAATAGCACATGATCTACCCTGTCAGATGAATGTTGTAAAAAAATAAAAACAGTGCTAAACACAGCCATTTTCTGGTTACCTTGCCTCACAAAAAACATAATATAGAGCAATTAAAAATCATATGTACCCCAATAAAACTGGCACCTTATCCCCTAGTTTCCAAAATTTTAGGGAGTTTCTACTGTAAGGGTGCATCAGGTGGGCTTCAAAATCGGACATGGCATCTAAAAACCAGTTCAGCAAAATCTGACTTCCAAAAACCATATGGCGCTCCTTTTCTTCTGCACCCTGTCGCATGCCCTTACATGGGTTTATGACCACATGTGGGGTGTTTCTGTAAACCACAGAATCAGGGTAATAAATATTGAGGTTTGTTTGGCTGTTAACCCTAAATGTGTTAAAGAAAAAAATATATTAAAATGGAAAATCACCCAAAAAGTGAAATTTAAAGATCTCATCTCCATTTTCCTTTAATTCTTGTGGAACACCTAAAGGGTTAACAAAGTTTGTAAAATCAGTTTTGAGTAACTTGAGCGGTGTAGTTTCTACACTGGGGACATTTATGGGTGTAAGCCCCACAAAGTGACTTCGGACCTGAACTGGTCCTTAAAAAGTGGGTTTTGGAAATTTTCCTAAACATTTTAAGAATTGCTTCTAAAATTCTAAGCCATAAAAGCTTAAAAAAATCAAATGACATAAAATGATGCCAACATAAAGTTGACATATGAGGAATGTTAAGTAATAAATATTTTATGAGGTATCACTTTCACTTTCTGTTTTAAAAGCAAAGATTCAAATTTAGAATTTTTGTTAACTTTTAGATTTTTTTTATAAAGGTAAAACATATTGACTCAAATTTACCACGATCATGAAGTACAATGTGTCACGAGAAAACAATCTCTGAATGGCTTGGATAAGTAAAAGTGTTCCAAAGTTATTACCACATAAAGTGACAAATGGTCAGAAAGGGGGTAAATGGCCCGGTCTAGAAGTGGTTAAAAGCACAATTCCTAAAACATACTCCCCTTTATCCCTATGGTTTTGCATCTAAACTGATTTTCACAAATTTCCCATAAGCCATGTGCAGAGTCTGTGGATCAAAATACGGCTGCATCAACAATACAAAAAGAATGCCTGCCAGAAAATGAATCGTCGTCCCTTTAAATACCACAGCCTTTAGTCACCCAAGTTAGAATTATTGTAGGTTGCAGATTTGTTAAACATATTATTCATATTGAGCTCAAGGACAGCACACCTGAATGTGTTTGCATGCTTAGCAGTTCAGGTAGATGTAGGGCATGTCCAGCAACTGCAAAATACCCAAGGATAGCTCCCATCTGGTTATACTGACTCTAATAATTTTCCGGGTGATACGCATATGGCAGTCAATAAATTACTACCGGACGGAGCAGTACATCTATTCCATGTGCCGTCTAGAGTGGTCAGATCACATAGGCTAAAAGTGCAAATGCAAATCACATTGCACCCTCTTAAGCAGTATTCCAGCATAACAGCTGTTACTTTATCGAGTCACCATAAACGAGAAATCAAAGGGATTGTCTCATGAAAAACAATTAAAGGGGTTCTGCAGTTTGTTTTAACTGATGATCTATCCTCTGGATAGATCAGCAGCATCTGATCAGCTGTTTGAGAAGGCAGCGGCACTGGCAGTAGCGCCGCATCATTCTCGCTGTTTACCGCAGACCCAATGACGTCACGACTAGTGTCAACTGGCTTGGGCGCGGCTAAGCTCTGTTCACTTGAACAGAGCTTAGCTGCGCCCAGGCCAGTTAATACTAGTCTTGAAGTCACTGGGCCTGTGGTAAACAGTGAGAAGGCGGCGGCGCTCCTGGAGCGCCACTGCCTTCTCAAACAGCTGATCAGCGGGGGTCCTAGGTGTGGGACCCCCGCCGATCAGATGCTGATTATCTATCCAGAGGATAGATCATCAGTTTAAACAAACTGTAGAACACCTTTAACTACTATCCACATCCACAGGACAGAGGATAAGTGTCTGATCGGTGGGAGAACACATAAATGGAGTAGTGATCGTGCTTCTGCTACATTCATTCTCGATAGCCAAGAGATAGCCACAGAGCACAAGACATGCACAATCGCTGCTCCATTCAAATGAGGGAAACCAGGACCTTCATTCTGATAAGGAGAGGTGGCTCAAGAATATAGTCCCCACCAATCAGGCCACGTAACTCCTATTGTTTGAATAAGGGATGTGTTTTTCGCAGGACCAATGCTTGAAAGGGGTTGTCCAAGCTTTTAATATTGATGATCTATATCAGAGTGGCAGGGTCCGACAACCAGCACCGATCAGCTGTATGAGAAGACGGTGCACACGTGACATTTCCTGTGTCTATTCCTGCTCACCGCTGCTGTCTATGGCAAAGCAACAGCGAAGGGAAGATTTTGGTGGCGGTGAATTACTCTTATTGCTGTATGTTTTTTTTACATGTTTTCATTGTATATTATGCAACTAAAGTAGTGAACTGTAAAATTCAAGTCTTCAAGTCATAAAAAGTATTTCAGGTTTTGATCAGAAACCAAAAAGAAAGATATTACACCTGCAGTTTGATCATATTATGTATATTTAAACCATTCAATATCAAGACATCGGCTGCTGCTTCAGCTGTGAAATGATACAACTAGCGCAAGGCCATTTCTATTGTCCACAGCCTTACCTTCCAGATAGAGATGCATTCCGCTGATATTTTTATATTGTACTATCAAAAAGCCATTGACAGTGTTAAACAGAGAATTGCATTCAAGGAAATTGATGGAGTCTAGAGCTTTCACTATAGCAGAGGTCTAAAATGATCAAATCCCCTGCATCATATTGAACATACGGCACACACAATTTCAGAGAGATGGAAGACAATGACCTAATCTAAGAAAATGTTATATATGACAGTAAGTAAAGCAAAAGTACTCATAATTTAGAAGTAATTATTACATGGCACAGTAATGTCCAAGATCACATTTGTTAAGAAATTTCAACAGTCACCAGCTTAAAATAGCCTTCATCGACCAAGCCTTATGCCCATGGTAAAACTTTACCAATGGAGTCTACAATGGCACACAGAATTCCTACACATAGTTATTACAGAGCTGTAGGCATCATATTCTCCCACATATGTAATGCTATGGAAGCTTCCTTGTGAAGGTTGTGCATAAGACCGAAGAACTGGACTTCACCAAAAGTAGTTGCCTTTCCCAAGTCTTTAACTGTTGGTACTGTAGTTGCTGTTTGACACCTTGATACTTAGTATGGCTGTAATAGCTGCTCCGGGACAGCTCTTACTGGGAGTAGTCAAAGTTCTGGGTGGGTGACTATTCCCCATGTTCCAGGCCAGGTTTTGCCAGGCATAAAAACCAGCCAGCACTACCAGATGAAGAGGATTACCTTCGTCCGACAGTGGAGCTCAGGAGGTCTGTGTGCTGTGATCTGAGGGCTGTGTTGGGATCTGCGGCTTGAGTCGGGCTAGAGGGCTCAGAGTCAGACCCCTGAAGGGCGAACAGGCCGCCTAATGCATGCCTGTGGACTTGAAAAGGCAGAACTTCCAACAGGGTGTGAAGTAACATCCAGAAGAAAAGGTGACTGTTTTATATATGAACTTTTCATGTGTGTGAACAATCACCAAGCTACTTGTGTTTTTGTTTTGCTTTCATGTGTGAATAAACACTGATGTTTTGAACCAAGAACTTGTACTTTGCCTCTGTGCTGCACCCGCTAATCACAACTACCAGAGTGAATCCCCACATTACTCATATACTCCCAGGACTTACAGTAGGGATGAACTGCATAAAAAGCAGATGGTCGCAAAAACAAAATACACAAAACATGCCTCAACACTGGCAGAAAACAAGGTACTAAAATAAACTCATTGATATAGGACAGGAATTGAATGATGAGAGTCAAAGGAAGAGGGGGTGATCCTGAAATGCACTGTCTGGCAGATGTATAGCATACAGGAAGATAGTGGTTGAACAGAAATGGAGCAAAACTGAATGGACCCTATCTGAATTCAAGTCAGCAAATCAGCATGAACAATACAACAACACAGCAACAAACAAAACTTGTAGACCTACAGATCCCAGAATACACAGAAAACACGCCAAACTAGATCATCAGAATAACAGAATGCACATGGCAAAAACCATACCCGACAGCCATAATAGAGTGAGGCCTGGATACAAGTAGACTCAACAATCAGCACTCTCCACCCTTATCAACCAGGCAAGATTATACAATAACCAAACCTAGATTCAGATGCAAGACAGTTACATAGCACCTGCCAAAACAAAGTTAGTAGCTAGGTGACCTTGAAGCAACAGGCAGACCCCTGTTGCTCATAACAGGCATAAAGAGGTACATTATGAGCTTATAGTTGACTAGGAATGCCTTAACAAAGTCATGTAAAAAGTGGATCCATAACATGGCTGTGCGCATGAGTCTTTAGGGAGCAACTACACTGCGACATTCATGACGCACCAATTTCACGCAACATTTTTTGTGATCCTAGTCAATGGTGCCAAACTGCGACACGAAAGTCGTACAGAAATCCAACTTGGATGGATTATTTGTGGCTGTCGTGTCAGTCGCAGCATGTCGCATTGCGACACCATAGATTATCAATACAATAAATGTCGCCGTGTAGCCCTAGTCTTAAACAGCCTAATTGTGGTTTCTAAGCCAAATATTTAAGGCATAATACCTACAAAAGTACTATAAAAGAATAAAATGGATTATTTAAAAAAAAAAGTGTTGTGAAAACCACACTATTGATACGTGATACCCAGTGCACCTGGAAAACGGATATTCTGCTTACTAAACTTCAGTGAAGCAATGGGCACTAAAAATGTTTAGCATTTCCACACAGTTTTGCCTCCCAGACAGTACATACTAGCTTAGGCCCTGCAGAAATATTATGTGACCACTCCAGACTCACTGAAAAGAGACCATCTTACTCATTGCTGCCAAAAGTATTATGTACTTAAGACAGAAAACCCTTTGTTAGATGTCCAGAAACCTTTGCTGCCTGGTTTGGTTCCCTGAAGCATGACTGCACTTCAGTACAATGACTTTTCAGAGACAGCTGGAAAACACCGCTCAGGTGAAAGCAGAGTCTCCGTATCGCTGAGGCTTCCTGTGAGAATGGAGGGGAGCTGCCGAGTTCAACTGTCCCCCCGTAAATACCTGCTGAATACGTGTGAAGATAAGACCTGGATTGCATTACCTTAGTCCCACAGCATGAAGAGTTTTTCTATTGCCCATGGCAAAAGGAAACAATTGACACAGTCAGACCAAGGCAACAGCCTCAGCTGCAACATGTGAGACAGTCATTTATTAGTAAAGGAGAGAAAATAAAAATAAACCCAGCTTCGCTTTCCTCCCTCTCCGCTGTAATGAAAGACTTTTGATTTTATTTCCTGCCAGATTCAATCGTTTCTTTTGTCACGTTTTCCTGCTGGTAATTGAGTTGTGTTGGGGCCGCCAGTAAAATAGAAGTAACTGGTCATTGGGGTTTCAACTGGGCGCAGGACAATGAAGACTGTTCACAATACTGCTCCCACTTCCCAATCCACACACAAACATCAGTCTGTACTGTATAGCCCCATGTTATTTCATGACTAGCACTAGAAATTTCCAATATCATGGAGATATCTCCAATAAATGAAGGTGCCGATATGAAGGGACCCAGCTCTGTGCCGAAAGGTGACATGCAATGACTCTGAGGCTATAAAAGGACATATTTATAAAAGAAATCAAGTGCAGATCACTGAATGCTATATACAGGTGAAACTGGAAAAATTTGAATTTCGTGCAAAGTTCATTTATTTCAGTAATGCAACTTAAAAGGTGAAACTAACATATGAGATAGACTCATTACATGCAAAGCGAGATATTTCAAGCCTTTATTTGTTATAATTTGGATGATTATGGCTTACAGCTTATTAAACCCCAAAGTCACAATCTAAGGTCCCCTTTGCTCAGGGGGTATGGATTAATTAGCTGACTAGAGTGTGACACTTTGAGCCTAGAATATTGAACCTTTTCACAAAATTCTAATTTTAAGTTGCATTACTGAAATAAATGAACATTTGCACGATATTCAAATTTTTCAAGTGTCACCTGTATAATTAACATATAACATATTTAAAAAATATAGTAAAAATAGGTAAAATATAGTAAAGATTATCTACAGAGAAAAAAGGGCAGCGATAATTGAAAAATGCTTCATCTTTATGGGAAAAGCTGGTCATGCACATGACACAAAAGTAGATAAATCATCCGCCAACAATCCAATGTGTATGAGGTCTTCCAAACTTTTCCCTATCAGTTGTCAGGGGAAAGCAATCCAACATGTTGGATCTGATGATGCCGGAACATTTGCTCAAGAAGATGGAGAAGAATCATGTAGCTGCTTACTACCGCCCCCCCTTCTGAAATAAGAACGCAAGCTGAGATGAAACAGCAGTTGTCCAAGCAAGCATTCAGCTAATGGTGGCCATACACATTAGTCTAAAGGTGATCAAAACAGAAAATTTCAACGAAAACAAACATTTGTCGGTTGAAATTTAACCACGAACGATCAAACGACGACAGACTATTATCGTTTGAAAAGAAGTCGGCTAGTTTCTATTACTTATGATAGTCAGACGAAAGATCTTTCTTTGAAAGAACGTTCCCAGAAAGATCTTTCATCCATCACCTGCTTGCACTGAGAACATGTATGGCCGTGTCTGAATATGGACTGAAATGTGTATGGCCGTGTCTGAATATGGACTGAAATGTGTATGGCCGTGTCTGAATATGGACTGAAATGTGTATGGCCGTGTCTGAATATGGACTGAAATGTGTATGGCCGTGTCTGAATATGGACTGAAATGTGTATGGCCGTGTCTGAATATGGACTGAAATGTGTATGGCCGTGTCTGAATATGGACTGAAATGTGTATGGCCGTGTCTGAATATGGACTGAAATGTGTATGGCCGTGTCTGAATATGGACTGAAATGTGTATGGCCGTGTCTGAATATGGACTGAAATGTGTATGGCCGTGTCTGAATATGGACTGAAATGTGTATGGCTGTGTCTGAATATGGACTCAAATGTGTATGGCCGTGTCTGAATATGGACTCAAATGTGTATGGCCGTGTCTGAATATGGACTCAAATGTGTATGGCCGTGTCTGAATATGGACTCAAATGTGTATGGCCGTATGCAAAATAATCATTCACCAGCTGACTGACTGGTCAACCATCAACCTACTTCTATCTAATGTGTAAGGCCACCTTAACTTCTATATGGCCAGCCTGAGGTACAATTTCATGTGAAGACAGAAAATTATGACATATCATTGTGTCTTGTTCTAGGAAGGCTTTCTTACATTTATCAAAAAGGAAATATTCTTGTGAAATGTACGCGTCAAACAAAATCTATTCGTTCGGTGTGAAATGATTTGACTAAAGTGTCATAAACAATTATCTAACATATTAAACTAATGTTGGTCAGACAAGCCAACCAGTTCATGTGCATGGGAGCCTTCTGACTCCGCCCCCACCCCCAATTGAAGATGTTGGGGGGGGGGGGGAGAGGATTGGGCTGTTTGATTTCAACATGTCCTATTCATTTGTTCCCTGGGAGATAAGCTGCTGTCAGAGGTATGAAAATGAAACCAGTCACAATTCTCATGTGCGCACATTAGCCCAAAACGCATCATCACATATACTATGGCTTCTTTAGAATCCAATGGCCATCATTGGTGTAACAACCTGGATATAACTCGCTGCACTGTACAAGGACAGAGCTTACAAAGTGATCATCCTGTGGTGAGGCACGTTTGACAATGGCTGTGGTATAAACTTGCCTAATATTGCGGAAAGTTAGAATTGTAGCCTATAAGGAAAACACAACAAACGCTACAATAAGATACGGTTAGAACGCAGAAGGAAAAATATATATAAAAGGTAGCGCAAAAAAAGTGAAACTATGGACATCGTGGACCACTGTCAATATCCCATGTCAGAGGAGATACAAGAGGCTCGGGCTATTATCCACTGGGGAAATGACTAGCACAGTATGGCAGAGTGTCTTTTGCGTTTCCATCTGCAGCACAGAAAGGTTTCTGCCCATACAAGCCTTATAAAAGGGCATATTTCAGAGAGAAGCTTATATTACCCATAATTAGCTTATGAACAGTTTGCCCACAAGCCAGCGACACAACAGGTGACAATCTACCACCACGAAAATCTCACACAAGCCATCGCTTTATAGATGCATCTGGCTGCAGCGGCCATGGAAATATTTTACTAAGCATCAGGGCTACATGTCACTCATTATTACCATATCAAAGGAGCCAGGGCTGTTTGTCTTTTACAGCTTTTGTCAGTGAATTGTGTTTGAACTTGAAGCAATGCACCTGTGGATTCTATAATCCGGGCCATACGCTGAGGATGTACACTGCAAGCGAACCAGAGATTAACCAAATCATTGTCCGCAGAACGAAGCGCACAGCCCTACCCTGTAAAGCAGGCACTAAATATTTCCCTAGGGTGCACCGGTTACTGAACCGTGCATGAGAGCTTCAAAAGACAAGAGGCCCGTAAAACCAAGAAGAGACTAATTCCTACCTAGCAAAGCTACCATATCTTTATATGCCTTGTGTGAATTCAGGGTATTCAGCTGACAATCTGTATTCAGGTCTCTGAAGGAGTGCTAAGAGTAACCACTTATTAAAAGGGGTTCTACCTTTACATAAAATAGCTCCTATAATCTGGTGCTCTCCAACTTTGTAAGAAAATCAAGATCTGAACGTGGGGAATAAACTGGAATACAAATTAGCTTTTGTTCACAAAAAAAAAAAAAGATCTTGGGGGAAAATGTTAGTATTGCCGAAAGGTTCTGGTGTTATCTAAGAGTAGCATATCATAGCTGCAGGTCCGGGCTGAGTTACAGGCTGCTGTGCATTAGTGCATATACATCAGTCGGTCAACCACCTTCCTGAAGGGCAGAGAGATACAGCTGGACTCGTGCTAGGAGACTGATGTTTTCTTTCAGCACTGCTAGTGGTAAACCTGAAAAACAACACTTTTTATGTGCCGTTTGGCCATTAGCAGTACACAACTGTAGGATATTATTAAGCTAGCAGATCCGCTTTAAGATTTTTGGAGAAGGTAAATAAAATAGATAGGTAGATAAATAAAATAAAAAAGTATATATTTTGTTTTCATGTGCAACACTGAAAAGTTTGCTTAGAGAAGCTTTAGGAATGATGCCCAGTTTCTTTACATGGCCACCATGGACAGAAAAGGCATGTTACTCAGATGACTTGTCCATGTTGGTCAAGTACACGTATGACTTAAAGGGAACCTGTCAGCATGAAAATGGAGTTCAATCTACAGGCAGCATGCTATAGAGCAGGAGGAGCTGAGCAGATTGATATATAGTTTTATAGGAAGAGATTCTGTAAAATATGTCACCAGAATTAACCCTATTAAACTAGCTGACATTAGCGAAGTGCTAATGTCAGCTAAACCTAACTAGCCTATTCCTACTTTTATCTATGCCCCGTTACTTCAGAAATATAACTTTTATAATATGCTAATTAGCCTCTAGGAGCAGGGGGGGCGTTGCTCCTGCTCCTAGAGGCTCCGTTCTCCCACCTCTGGCCACACCCTGCTACACTAGATTGACAGGTCCAGGCAGTGTTGGTCTCCTACTGCCGGCCCTGTCTGCCGCATAACTCTCACGCCTGCGCCAACCCGTTCAGTATTCGGCTGCCGGCTTCCTCATGGCGCCTCCGTCAAATACTGAACGGCGCGAGATCTCCCCAGCGCACAGGGCCGCCTGGCTCTGTCAATCTAGTGTAGCAGGGCGTGGCCAGAGGTGGGAGAACGGAGCCTCTAGGAGCAGGAACAATGCCCACCCCCAGCACCTAGAGGCTAATTAGCATATTATAAAAATTATATTTCTGGAGTAAAGGGGGCAATGATAAAAGTAGGAATAGGCTAGTTAAGGTTCAGCTGACATTAGCACATCGCTAATGTCAGCTACTTTAATAGGGTTAATTACGGTAACAGAAACCCTTTAAACATCTGTTCTTTCTAAGCTTAGGGAGTCACGTGGACAGTCCACTAAGTCTGCATGCCTAAAAGCAGAGGTTTAAATCAATAAATTAAGAGTTTTACTGAATCTTTTCCCATAAAACTATATACCAATCGGCTCAACCTTTCCTGCTTTATAGCATGCTGCCTGCTTTTGTTGAGTGAAAGGTTCCCTCGAAGTGAAGTTCTAAAATGTTTAAAGTAGTTGTTCACCTGAAACATTAGTGGCATATTGCTAGGCTATGCCACCAATGTGAGAAAGTTAGGACCCACGCCCATCTCTAGAACAAATCTCTCAACGAGAGTGCACCGTGTGGCCACCGTCCATTCATCTCTATGGAAGCGCCAAAAATAGACGAGCGACACACACTGCTGTTTTTTGAAGTCCCATAGAAATGTACGGATAGCGCACCACACAAGTGCAGCCCCCACTCCTATAAAAATGAATAGAGGGTAGCCACGCATGCACGGTGTGCTCTTGTTATCTTTGGGAGCTTCCAAGGGCGGATTTGCCATAGACCCTACAAGGAAATTTCCCAGTGGGCTGATGCCCCAGGGGGCCAACCAAGTCCTCCTCTGTGCCGCTGACTGGGTACATAATGAGCTCTCAAAAGTAATTAACACTGTGAGAATTAGGTACTCATGTACTTAGCCAGCGACCGCATATGTCCTTCTGAATTCAACTGCTATAGACCTCACCTCCTAAGCCCCCTGCTCCATAGACAACTGGAGGAGGAGAACAGAAGACGGTAGCTATTGATGGCCACCACAGAGGGCCAGCTTTTGGAGCAGTATATTGTGCTACACTGTTATTTGGTTTTGCTGGGATGGTATTGTGCACTATGGTATTGTTGACCCCCCCCCCCCCACTAGTGGTGTTGCCCAGCCTTCTGTTAATTTGGACCTGCCTACAAAGTGGGGCCACTTTTAATTCTCAGTCTGCCCCTAGGAGCTTCACTGTAGAAATATCAGACATTCGGTGGCACATCTCAACAATGTGCCACCAATGTTCCATATGAGACTATCCCTTTAATTATAAATGACTATTTACACCCAAGAGAACACAACTGGAGAGTACACAGAAAAAAAAACATGACCACAGCTGTGAAATGGCTCATCCTGTGAAATCTGGACTTAGTTCAGTAATACCTCTGCATCTTCATTTAATTCAGTGCAATGAGGTCCGGTTTAGAAAAAAACGGCTGATCTCTAATAACCTGCCATTGGTAATAAGGTCAATTTTTCTCTGAGACAGATTTGATAAGGCTGAACATGCAATGCATTTTTCTTTATCATCTTGTCACTCATAGACACTCTTTACTGAGAGGTTAAATAGATCAGCAGAAATATCAGGAAAAACTCTGGATTTTAACACAAGATATCGATCCCCAAAGGTTTTCCAAATTCTAAGTATGTTTACATATAAATAACATATCTAAAATTCAACATCAATTATATATATTTGACAAAATGATATTTTGAAAAGAAATGCACCTTATTTTTAGAGAAGTAAATCAGAAACTGTTAACCTACTATGAAAGCGATTCCTGACCTCCAGGTAATGAAAATAAAACCCATGGTATCATTTTCCTGACGAGAATGGATAACTGCATCCTACCCTGACTATGAGGAAGCCAGGCGTGACGGGCACTGAAGACTACTGCGACAGCCACTTATCTTTCATATCCAGTCTAGCACCGGACTGCATTATGGCTGTACTGTCATCATCTGTGTCAATGTCCATTTAATACAGTGCATCCTGGATATAGGGAGGATTGAAGCTCTCTATCAGTAGCTGCCCTCTAACAGACTATTAACACTTTGCTGTACAGAATGGTTATTTCATTTTTTTCCACTGTGACCCAAACAAGACACAAGATTTCTGAACAAGCCATGTGGTAAAACAGGGCTTGAATAAGGTCACTTTAGACCCCTGGGTATAACACTGTGTGTGGGCCTCTTACACCTTTTCATGCAATGCTACCCAGGCTGCATCACTTTTCTGCAGTCAAGCAATGCATAAAAAACATAACATCATAACATGTTCCCAACTAATACTACCATAAAACACCCAGATCATAGTCATATAATGCTACTCTCCACTAAAATGTTCTCAATGAGACTTGAGATGGTAAGTGACTAAAAATGAACCTGAATAGGTGATCAAGATAGAAACTTGGAAGTAGAAGTAGTACATTCCGTCCTCTACAACATTAAAACAAAATGGAATAGTAATAGGTCACGCAAATTGCCATTTCATGGCTATGGTTTGTATGGAGCCAAAATAGAGCAGCCAAAAAAGGTTCCTTGGGTCTTACTGAACCTCTGGATACTTCCAATTTCAAGCAGAAGCTCATGGAAGTTTTTCTGTTGTAATGTGCCATGCTCCATTGCAAGTCATATTACAGAGCTATTCTCTAGAGGCACTGCTTCTGTGGGAGAATAACTACAGCATATGGTGCCTGAATAAGCATCGTATGGCAGCACTAAGTCTCTGCAGCTCTTCTGCATGGAGCCACAAGGGACTAATATGCATTCAGAACGAGCTGGTGTCTACTAAACAGTTGAAGTACTGGTGGCTACTTTCGTTCTCCTTTTAAGTAAGCCATTATAAAAAGATTATTTTGTAATAAAAAATAAAAGTGGTATGTTTCACAGTTGGCGTCATGACAAGGATTGTACAAGTGAAAACAGTGCATTCGGTTTACACACAAAATTTCTTATAGTACATCATTTTGTGGAATTTCTAAGGCCCCTTTCGCACGGGCGAGTATTCCGCACAGGTGCTAATGCGTGAGGTGAACGTATTGCACCCGCACTAAATCCTGAACCATTAATTTCAATGCGGCTGTGTACATGAGTGATGTTTTTCACGCACCACTTGTGCGTTAAGTGATTATCGCAGCAGGTTCTATAGTCTGCGTTTTTCACGCAACGCAGGCCCCATAGAAATGAATGGGGCTGTGTGAAAATCGCATAGCATCCGCAAGCAAGTGTGATTTTCACGCATGGTTGCTAGGAGATGATGTTCGTAAATAGGGATGAGCAACCCCGGACCCCATTAAAGTCAATTCACTGTATTATTTTCCCCTCTAAAATAGTTATAAAGGAAAATAATAGCATTCTTAATACAGAATGCTTACTAAAATGTCCATTGAGGGGTTAAAAAATAAAAGAAATAAACTCACCTCATCCACTTGATCGTGCAGCTGGTATAGTCTTCTTTCTTCTTCCTGCAGGACCTGCAAAAGGACCTGCACTGACGTCATGGTGAGACCGGTGAGGTCAGCGCAGGTCCTGCTGAATGAAGATAGAAGGACCTTCTCACCATTGAAGGTCCTTTTGCAGGTCCTGCAGAAAGAAGAAAGAAGACGATACCGGCTGCGCGATCAAGTGGATGAGGTGAGTTTATTTCTTTTATTTTTTAACCCCTCAATGGACATTTTAGTTAGCATTCTGTATTAAGAATGCTATAGTTTTCCCTTCTAACCATGTTAGAATGGAAAATAATAAAATCAACAGAACACCTAACCCAAACCCGAACTTCAGTGAAGAAGTCCGGATTCGGGTCTGGGTACCACATTCAGTTTTTTATCACGCGCGTGCAAACATATTGCACTTCTGTGGAAAAAACGGAACGCAATCGCAGACAAAACGGACAAAAATTGCGTGCCCACTCGCGGGTTTGCCGCAATGCACCTGAAACGCATCCGAACAAAATCCGCGACGCCCGTGTGAAAGAGGCCTAGTGGTTGACAATGCTCACATCACACGCACACAAACACTAGCTTAAAGCTCACACATCATGACATGCCATCAGCAAGGGGATGAGGTTCCTAGACCAGTGCGCCATGGGCCACAGCAGAGTTTGCCATCCACAACTGTGTTGAATTTCTGTGAATAAGTCATGTGCAGAACTTTGTATTACTTGATGTATGAATATACTAATTTGAGACACTGGGCAAGGTAAGAGGCGTCATTGGACTTCCATGCCATTATTACGACTTTTGCAGCCACAAAATAAGATAATTCTTAAGATGAACTTAGGGTCAAAGACAATAGTATAAAGGGCACCCAGAAGACATACACAGGGGAAACAGGACTCTAGGAAAGCCAAAATGGTAATTGAGGACGGTTAACCAAGGGTCCATCACAGGACCACTCGGCATGCAATAGAGTACTTGCTCAGTATGGCAGCCAACGTAAAGATCTGAATTGGATACACTCAAGGTTTATGCACAAACAGGGGTTTTAGCAGGTGAGTATTACTTCTTTTTATTTTATAACATGCCTGGACATCAGCTCATGTTTTGGGGGCCTCTCAAAAAAAAAAGGATTTATATGGATATTTACAGTGTATATTACTTCTATCTGGCCTCTGCTGCAAATGTTTCTGAATCTTTCTGAGAATCTTACTAGAGCCAAATGTTACAAGCCATCTGATCTAATGCTTATTAAGACCATACCACCAGAGCTTCATTTATATTGCACGTACCGTATTCCTGTCATTGATGAAACTCTGCAGCACTTTACTGCTGTGGAGGCATAAAACATATAAAAGACATTTTGACCCCTGATGTGCTTAAGAGATCCATATGGCCTCCTAGGTAGAACAGGATGTAGGTGCCTTGTTTCAAAGTACAAACTGTGCATGTGGCAATTGCTTTGTTTCCACAAAGCAACATGTTCATTAGGTTTTGAATCACCAGAACAAGGTTTGCAAATCATGACAGCCCTAATAAATACTACTGAATAATATACATTAATTTAAAATTTGGGAATTTCTTGTATAGAGTGCCGATATAGATTTGTTGTTACAAGTCCATAATGCTAACAGCACTAGAAGAAAAGCAAATACAAAATTAAAATACTGTATCTTTACAAGTATGGTAAAGCAGAGGAAATACTAAGGCTGGTGCATTCACATTTCTTCTGTTTAACATCTACCGTATTTTTCCCCACATTATACTCTCATGTAGACCATCGGAAACCAATTCTGCATGTAAGGCCCTCTTCAAGATATTTTAGTAATGGTTTATTTCCTTAACTAAGCCTTGACTGGTATGGGCAATGCATTTTCACACATATCCCAATGAATCCTTACAGAACCAACCGACTCACAATGAGTTCCATTAGGGTTCAAATGTTCATGAGGGCAAGAATATCACTGCAGACTAAATTGTCTTGCTGGAAAAAAAATTGTGGAAGGAAAAGAAATCAATGACTTTGTGAAGAGAGCATATGCAAAGATGTATCTCTCAATAACCTTCTCACTAGTGCTACCATGGGATGTGGCTCCCTATAAATCAGTGTCCAACTTTTTAACAAGTCTTGGAGCATGGCAAGGGAAAATACCTAAGTCAAATATCCATTCACAGTCAGCTGTTTCAAGGTTTTTGCCCCTCATCAGTACGGAGTAGGATTCTGTCTGGCTGATATTTGGCTTGGCTATTTTCCCTTGTCATGTTACAAGGCTTGTTAATAAGTTGGGCAATGACTCAATGGGAGCCACCTCCGATGGCACTAGCAAGATGATTCTCTTTCTTGGGTGAGATAGCTCCTTGCATATTATTTCCCATGGAACATTGCCACGATATAGCACAACTAGTAAAAATAGTTGTAGAAAGCAAGTACGGTAAATATCAAGAAGAATCTTCCTGCTTATCATGTGTGCACTGGTCCAAAAATCATAATCTACTATCTAAGACCGGATTAGACCGATATGGAAAATGACTTAGGAATTTAGGCTGAAACAGTAAAAGTATACCCAACTGTAGAAACCAGAGTCAGGCCTAGATGCACATGACAGGAACATCGATCTACCACTTTACAAACCACTGGTCAGACCGCACATGGAGTATTGTGGGCAGTTTTGGGCTCAGTAAACAAGAAAGACACAGTAGAGAATGAGAACATTCAAAGGCGGGAGGACCTAAGTAATAAATGGAATCGGTGGACGGCAGTAGCCCAAAATTATCAAAATGAGGGTTATTCAGTTTAGAAAAAAGAAGGCTGAGAGGAGATCTCATAACTATGTATCATTAAGTACCGTATATGTATGAAATGTACATATCAAAGGTGAATTTAGAGCTCTCTCCCATGATCTCTATATACTCAGGACTGTGACCAGGGAACATCATCTGCGTGTATAGGAAAGAAGGTTTCTGCAGCAACATGGAAGAGGATTCTTTATGGTAAGAAAAGTGAGACTATGGAACTCTCTGCCTGAGGAGGTGGTGATGGTGAGTTCACTAAAAGAGTTCAAGAGGGGCCTGGATGTATTTCTGGGGTGTAATAACATTACAGGTTATAGTTATTAGATTTCTGGAGAATTGTGATTGATCCAGAGAGTAAAGACTCACGCACACCACTGTTTGTATTTTGAAGCTCAGAAATTGCAAAGGATCTGCAAAATAAGGATACCGTCCATGCTGCATCTGCATTTTTGGCAGCCCCACTGACTTTAATGTGTCCATGGTCTGCCTTTTGCCGCCAAGTATAGGACATGTTCTATCTATTTGGGGAACAGACGAATGCATGCTGAAAACATCTGTATGCGGCATCCGTATGCTTATTCATCAAAAATACAGAATATGTCTGTATAATGCAGGCTACTTACCCATTGAAGGCAATGGGTCCAAAAAAAAATCTGGACGGCACGCGGACCACATATGTATTTTTCATGAAGTCTTAGGCTACTTTCACACTGGCGTTTTGGCTTTCCGTTTCTGAGATCCGTTCAGGGCTCTCACAAGCGGTCCAAAACTGATCAGTGTTGCCCTAATGCATTCTGAATGGAAAAGGATCCGCTCAGAATGCATCAGTTTGCCTCCGTTCAGTCACCATTCCGCTCTGGAAGCAGACACCAAAACGTTGCCTGCAGCATTCGCTGTCCGTCTGACGAACAAGAGCCAAACTAATCCGTCCTGGCACACAATGTAAGGGCTCATGCACAAACGCATTTTCTTTTCCCTTACGTTCCGTTTTTTTTGCGGACTGTATGCGGAACCATTCACTTCAATGGGTTCGCAAAAACAACAGAAGGTACACAGTGTGCATTTTGTTTCTGTATTTCCGTTCCGCAAAAAAGTAGTGCATGTCCTATTATTGTCCGCAAATCACGGTCCGAGGCCCCATTCAAGTCAATGGGTCCACAAAAAATATGGAACGAACATGGAACACATCTGTATGTCATCTATATTTCATAATTTGAGAATCCATACTGTAGAAATGCTATGCCCGTCCCATAATGCCTATTTGTTTGTGAATAACAAGTTTCTGTTTCCATTTCCGATCCGCAAAAAACGTATCGCATACGGAAACCATACGGATATGTTTTGTGGAATAACGGAATGGCAGAGGACTTAAATCAAAGAAAAAAAAACCCTCCGATATGGAACAACAGATCTGTAAAAAACGGACTGCAAAACAACAACGGTAGTGTGCATGAGCCCTAAGTCAATGGGGACGGATCAGTTTTCTCTGAAACAATCTGGCACAATAAAAAACAGATCCGTCCCCCATTGACTTTCAATGGTGTTCATGACAGATCCCGTCATGGCTATAGAAGACATAAAACAACTGGATCCGTTCATGACGGATGCATGCGGTTGTATTATTGTAACAGAAGCGTTTTTGCAGATCCATGACGGATTCCGATTGTCAAAGTGGAGTCGGGAAGGAATTTTTTCCACCTAAGATGAGGAAAATTGGCTTCTACCTCATGGGTGTTTTTGCCTACCTCTGGATCAACTCTGCAGAATCTTAGGCTAAACTGGATGGATACGTGTCTTTTTTCAGCTTTACAAACTACTACTTCTATACTGGAAAATACACAATATTGGATAACTGAACTGAATGTAATGGAACAAAAGCAACCTACATACCCCGAAGTGCTCTTGCAGAAGCAGGGTGTTCCCTTACCAAGACTATTTGGGGCTATCTTTCCCTGTGTATATCAATGTTTCCCCTGTACATTGGAGGCTTGTGCATCAACTGGTGGTGATTGACAGGCCACCCTTCCTATTTCTACTCTGCTCCAGTGACTGGCTTTATTATGCTGGAATAACACAGCCTCCCATAATTAAGCTTAGATCTCAGCGGATTGTTCACAGTGATAATTCCACCTTTTGTCATTCAGCTTCAAATAAACCTCTTTTGTTCTGCATTATAACACAGATTCTGGTATCATTCAAGTATATTAACTTTAGCCTATTACTGTCACACAGAAATGTTCCCTGAGCCATGGCAAAAAGACTCCCCAGACAAAACTTTATGTCATGTTAATCCAAGCTTTAATAAATATGGGGATATGTAACTGTATTTTAATTGTGTTTTGTGATCCTCCACACAAAGTATACTGAAGATGAGAAAGAAGAAAGGAAAGACGAGAGAAAAGGGTTTTTTCTGCTATGGCGAATATTCAGCACTGTGAGCTTTAGACACTCAGGACTTACAACTTTTTTTTTACTAAATATCACTTGTATAAGTGTGGGTTGACATGCAGGATTTTTTTTGGGAAAAAATTCTTAACATTTTTTTAATGTTTTTTTCACTTTGGAGCAAACAAAAAAATGGCACTGACAGATGTTACATGTTGCATTTTTTTGTATTGGTTTTCTTTTTTTAAATCTGAGAAGATTCAAGTGACTAAAAAAATGCCACCCCAATAAAACGCTTTTCATGGTATTTTTTACGAGCCAAATCTGCTTAGCAGGTACACCAGGAAAAGTTACTCATATACACGTGTGCCTATGGTTTTATTAACCAAATGGGGGCAAATGGGGTGTCCTTCTGTGTACAGTATATCAGTGTACTGCAAAAAAACCAAACCAACAACAAAACTAAGAGACTAAGCTATTCCATAGAATGGTATGCAGGTAAAAACAAAAAAAGTTAATGATGCTCTCCAGAAGGGAAACAATATTTTGATACCTTTTAATGGCTGGCTAAAATAAATGATGTTATAAGGCAAGCTTTCAAGACTCCCTTCCTCAGGCCAGGAGATGAAAAAATCTCTAAAGAAACATTGATGTACACAAGAAAGAACAGAGAGATGGAGAAATAGTGTTTTGTAATTTATTACTCCACCTCTCTGTTCTTTCCAGTGTAAATCCATGTTTCTTTAGAGATTTTTTTATTTCTGGCCTGAAGAAGGGACCTCGGAGTGTCGAAAGCTTGCCTTATAACATCTTATTTTTTTTGTCATGTAAAGGTATCAAATTACAATATTTTATATTGCTTCTCTTTCGGAGAGCATCAAGACTTCTCACTACTGGATAACTCAGTACCAAACTTTTTTATAACATACAACAATTTTTTACAATGGCGATACAGCCCGACATGTCTCCAGCCTCTGTCAGAAGTGTACTGTACAATGTAACTTTTTCCTCTGTATATGGCGGAGATCAGGCTTATCAGTGGAAAGTATGGATGACTGGGATCCATGCAAAGCTACAGGACTCAACTGTTAACCCAGTACATATTAAAAGTAAGAAACTACGTGGATATATCCCATCCAGTATGTCAATATAAAGTGAGAAGCTTCTACCATGGGAAATCTGTAATATGAAGCTTCCAGCACATCCATAAAGGTCTTGCCTTACAACACTGCAATATCTACAGTTTTTCTTATGTTCACACGGCAAAGACTTGGTTTACAGGACGCTGTTGTAATTCCCACTCTCCCTATGGGGTCACTTCTATCCTCTTTGTGGTAGTTGTCTAGGTCTGTACAACTCACACATGTTGATGGACCCTTAAAACACTGCCCTGACTCTTAGGGAGGTAATATTCCCCTGTACGCCTGTTCACACAGTTTTGAGAAATATTATCCGCTATACAGCCGGCATGATGCAGTTTATTGGGAGCAGAACACCTTTACCGGAAAATCAAATAAGACACAAAAATAGACTCTGGGAAAATCGCACGCCACGCGCCTAGGGTTTGCATTTGACGGTTGTCTTTCCCACAAGTACAATTAGTGCTGTAGTACAAAGCCGTGCGCTATACAATAGTACAGCGTTATTGGAGCAATAGATTTTCTAAAGGTATCTCTCGGAGACAGAATTTCATAACCAAGTCTCCTCAATAGCGAGTACAGACACCACAAATATCCCAAAATTTCATTTCTGTGAAATGCTATATATGCCTTTTTTTCATCTGTGCAATTGCTCATAGATGAATTTTACTAACATTTACGAGCTTTACAGAAAATGGATCAGTATGCATATATTTGAACCCCCAGTGAAAAATACACTGACAATAAGGAAAAGTCATTACCACCACATATTACAAAAAATAGCTTTCTCTTGCGGAGAGTAGCTTTCTCTTGCGGAGAGTAGCTTTCTCTTGCGGAAACAGCAAATTCAGAAAACAATGCTTATTATGTAAGAAATCGTCTGGGACCATGCGGACTAAAAATGCTAAATTATCACACATTATCTCCAACTACAGTTCCCTGTGAACAATTACAAATGCTACTACTCCAAATTTGCACATGCAGTCAGTATGCATATTTTTCAATTTAAAGGGAATCGGTCAGGTCATTTTCCACCATGCCTTACTGCAATATCTGAGGTTTTCAAACATTTAATTCTTTGTGGGTTATTAGTTTAAGCAGACTATGATTGTCTATTGTTGTGACTTAGATGAAGATCAGATCACATTTTATGACCAATTTGTGCAGAAATCCATATCATTCCATAGGGTTCACATACTTTTTCTTGCAACTGTACTTGTTATGTCCCCCCACCCAGTATTCTTTCAATTCCCTCTTAAGATTGTCCCCTTTCTTGTCGTGAGTTCGGTACCTGGGTCAGTTAGACAATATCAGGATAGAATTTATGCCTTTTGCTATGACTAAGGAAGTCATTCACTGACAACAATGAAAGCTTGAAACCGGTGAGAAGTTGAAACCTTTTCAACTTTCTGTAAATATTTCTCTATAAAATAAATAAGCTTAAATTACAGAAAACTGAAGAAAAAAAAAGAAAAAATTGAATGACGCGCCAGTCCAATGACAGAAGTAAGGGTACTTTCACACTTGTGTTGCTGGATTCTAGCAGGCAGTTCCGTTGCCGGAACTGCCTGCCGGATACGGAAATCTGTATGCAAACGGAAACCATTTGTAGATGGATCCGGATGCGGATCCATATCACAAATGAATTGCAATACAGGATCCGTCTCTCCGGTGTCATCCGGAAAAACGGATCCAGTATATATTTTTTTACATTTTTAAAGGTCTGCGCACGCGCAGACCGGAAGACCGGATCATTCAATGCGGCAATTATATAGTATAGTATAGTAATTATATAGTATAGTATGCGGGACTAATACATTCCAATGGAAAAAATGCCAGATCCGGCATTTCGTCAAGTGTTCAGGATTTTTGGCCGGAGAGAAAAATGCAGCATGCTGCGTTTTTTTATTCATCCAAATACCGTAAAAGGACTGAACTGATGCATCCTGAACGGATTGCTTTCCATTCAGAATGCATTAGGATAAAACTGATCATTTTTTTTCTGCTATTGAGCCCCTAGGATGGAACTCAATACCGGAAAACTTTGACGCAAGTGTGAAAGTACCCTAATCATACAAAAGCCATGAAACACACAGTCCTTGGCGGAAATGTGAAACATTACCTTATGAAGTTGCGATTCACTTCTTTGGATATTTTTAGGAAAACATCCACACACGTTACACTCATTATCTCTCTCTCTCTTATGAAGGGGTTAAAACAATATACAAACAGACTGCTGTAAAGTTTTAGCAATTATTCTCCATAAAAAACCTACTACATAATTTGCCAGCGGCTGTGATTTATGCAGGGTAATCAGCATAAACGTTATTTCCTTCTCCTCCCCTGCTGATGATGTGAGGTACATGGCGGCCATATTTTACACAGGGATTCCTGTCAGAATTTATTGGCCCAGTCATGGTGTGCGGTTGTGAGAACGCCAATTCTTATTACACAGAGGGAGTCATTTAGCGACATTTCAACCGATTGGAAATGCAAAGGAAAAAACACAGTCAAAGCCACAACTAAATGTAATTGAATTATTTATAAACGAATAAACCAAGATTTACAGCCAGAATAAGCCAGGAGAACAGCAACCAAGACGTCAGACAGAAGAAATACTGTTCTGACTGCACTGACTGATGCTGGAAGAATACCGCCACATAACTTCATCCGATCTGTGGATCTACTGAAAAGTGGAGGAAAGAAATGGAAAAGTGCCAATAAGGGTAAGAACGCTGCTACCAAAAGCAAAGATGTCTGTAAGATCAGCAGTATGGAAAAAGATCAACTAATGATAGGAGTTCCCTAGTCCATAAGAAGAATATAGATACAAAAGTATTTGAGAAAAGCTTTTACTGTATGTCTGCACTTATTTAATGTAAAAAACATCCTACTGTCTCAATAAACACATAGAACAAAGTCACAAAGTTAGATCAATGTTTTTGGAACCCAAGGCTACTTTCACTTTTGCAGCAAACTAATCAGATCGGATGTTCTGGCAGAGAACAGCCTGCGGGCGCTCTCCAGATCCGTCAAAGCCGGATAGTGCCACATACCGCCAGACTCTATTGAGTATAATGGCAACCAGAGGCATATGGCGGCTCCCGAGCATTTTTTATAAATAGTGGGTGTAATGACAGGGAGCAGTGATAGCGCCGCCCCTGTCATTGTACCCCTTTAGATGCCGCATTCATACATGATGGCGGCATCCGAGTTTAAAAACCGTGTAAAATTAACAATAAAAAAACAACTACATCAAACTTACCGCTACCATTTGCTCGCGACGGGCCAGCCGCCGCCATCTAGCTTGTTGATCTCGGTCGAAATCCCATGTGGCGCGAGATTACGTCATCACGCGGGCCGGTGTAATGATGTAATCTCGCGCCGCACGGGATTTCGGCCGAGATCTTCAAGCAAGATAGAGGCTGGCGGCCAGTTGCAAGCATATGGAGGCGGTAAGTTTGAATTTTTTAGTTTTTTTATACTATTTCAGGATAAATCGATTCGCTGACACGAAGCACGAAGAAATTCGGCTTCTATGCGAATCGAATTTATCCTAAAATTCAGATCGAATTCCACTTCGTAGGATTCGATTCGCTCATCTCTAATTATAGTCAATGGGATCTGGTGGGCACGAGGCACTAACCGGCTCCGGAGAGACCCGACAGGCTATTCTCTGCCATAACAGCATTCTACATAGCTTTAGCGCATGTGTGAACCAAGCCTAAAGGGGGGTGTCTCAGTAGAGCCTCTCAAAACAGTCCTTGAACCTTTGTCAAACAACTCATTTTGTTGGGGGATACCAATCAACTTCATTTAAAGGGGTTGCCCCAGATTTTACTTTCTTTTCTAAATAACAGAGATACTAATAAAAATAAAAAAAAATACCCTTTTAATCGTGCACCACTACAGTGGTCTCCACCATTCCTTATTGACTTGTTAGGCAATGATGGCATGCCATACCCGCATATATGATCAATGCAGCAAATCACTGTCCTCAGCGTGTCTGTACATATACCATGAAAACACTATGTCCAGTGACTTGCTGCAGCAGTAATGTGAATGTGACTGCATATGACTTTTTTTAATTTTATTTTAATTCCTTTTAGGACCACTGCTATACATATACAGCGAAAGTCATTTATTTACAAATTGTGTCTGTTCGTGAGTGCTGTGGGCACCATAGCCGCCAGATTTCTGCTGTTTAAAACAGCAGACACCCGGTCTAATGTCTGCGATCGGTGATTACACCCATCACAGACTTATAACCCCTCGGATGCCATTTTAAATTGTGCGTGGTGATCGGAAGCAGTTCCTTTGCTGTGGAAGGCTGGGTCCAACTGAAGAAGCCCAGGCTGCCACAGCAGTAGTTCCTTTGGAATCCTGCAGCTGGCAATTCAGGAATACAATGAATCTCTCAGACTGCATTGTTAAAGCACTGCATTCTGTGGACAAAGTGATCTAAAAGTAGATTGTTAGTCACCTACGGTGGAAAAACAAGCCCCAGGAAATAAAAAAAAAACGGAAAAAGGCTCGGTCCTGGGAAGGTTAAAGCATTCCCTGTTATTAGATTTATTTATTTTTTTAAATCCTGGACAACGGCTTTAAATATAGTTTATTGCAAATCAATGACCTTAGTAGGACGTAACATGCAGTCTGTGCAACGGTGAGATTACATTGTATTATAATGAAAGGGGTCTTCTGCAGACAACCTTATTATGGCCTCTAGGGGTATGTTGCGCTAATAGAGAGGGTTTCCTTTCTCCAGAATCCCTCATCTGGCTAATGATGAGAGTTGTAACCAGCTCTCAGTGGATTCCAGATTTATACTGGATAGCCTCTGCTTTCTCTGTTGCCTGTGATGGGGAATAAAAGCTGATAGCTCACATCCACTAGTGTTTGTGCCAGGTACTGAAGTTATTGGGGGACATTGATCAAACTGGAGTAAAGTAGAACTGGTTTAGTTTCCCTTAGCAACCAATCAGATTCCACCTTTCATTCTCCATAGGAGCTGTGAAATATGGAAGGTGGAATCTGATTGGTTGCTATGGACAACGAAGCCAGTTCTACTTCACACCAGTTTGATAAATCTCCCCCATTGTCTGTTATTTTGTTTTCCTTTTATACTGTTAGGCACAAAAAACATAAGAGATTTATGTCATACACACCCATGCAAGTCAATATTTGCTGACAACTGTTGTAGTTCTTAAACCAAAGCCAACACCAGGCATCAAATCCAGTGTGGGTCTCCCTGAATCACCAACGTAAGGACCGCAATAAATATTCGTATTGCAAAAAGGGTTTCAAAAATGATCATCTTAGACAGAAGAAGGGAAGACTGGCATCAGACAGCATGTCACAAGACACATGATTAGACATACTCCATAATCAGCACAGGTAGTAGTAAAGCTTAATGAAGGCATTATGGTTAGGTTTATGAATTGCAATCATGCACATGCCTTAACTGCCGTGCAAGTCACTGAAAGCATTAAATGTCAGTGTGATGGTCCTTATCCACTGCCAGCTCTTACCATTACCTCTACTATGACGGCTTCATATTCAGGTGCTTTTTGTCTCCCTATTAAATGAAGAGGCTATAAACATCTCATCAGGGAGATCTATAGCTATTAGCTAGGGCAGTATACGTGAATGAGGATCTCCAGCACCAACAGCAGAGTATAAGAACCTGGTGATCGTTTCACAAATTCTACAATTTTATGTAAAGTTAGGCTACTTTCACATGGTCAATATTTGTAAGCCAAAATCAGGAGCAGGTTCAAAAACACACAAGAGGAGGAACATATATTACTATTACACTTTAGGTTTCACTCCTGGTTTTGGCTTACAAATACTGGTGCAAAATACTGATCAAAATTGTGAAAATGCCCTTAAAGGGAGTTTGTCACCTCCAAAATTAGATCATTTTATTTTTATGCACTGTGGGCAGAGCTGCTCCATTTTAGTGGCTTGGCGTTTCCTGTGTCATTGCCACTGGCTCAGAAATCTCATGTCTGTCAATCATACAAGAGGGAAGACAGTGGGTGGTATTACTGGAAGACAGGATGACACCATCCACAGTGCACTAAATAGTTTGTGCAGAAAACTAAAAAGAAGCATTTCTGAAGATTAGAGGACCGGATTTTCACAAGACAGATATTATGTTTTGGGGCACCTACCCTACATGCAGCATGCGTCACAATCCCATTAATTGACATAAGGGCACATCTCACATGCCAAAATTACCAGGTATTCCCTGTTAGATTCCAGCTTTCACATAGCTCAACATCCATATTTTTAGGCATTGAAATGTAAACGAGGTACAGGAAGGGGTGCGCCATTCATGAGGCAAGGTGAACACCTCACCTCAAGGAGCCCCCTTCCTAATTGAATTGGTTTGGTAAGACCATGGTAGGGTATGGACAGAATCAGCTGGAGGGTTCAGTAATAAATGATTTGGCTGTAGATGTTACTAAATGTTAACTAAACTCATGCAACTTCCTGCTAGCGGAGGTGGAGATCAGCATGGAGGTAACGGATTTGTTATGGCTGGCAAACCAGGGTACCATCCCTAGGGTAGCTTCTCATACAGCAATTAAATGCCACTGCAGTTTTTGATGGCCTTTTTTGGTACAAAGTCAGAAGTGGATAGATCATCCATAGCTGCCACAAAAAAAAAAACGGCTTTTTCCAAAAAATCGTTGGTGGATATATTGATGTTGCAGATATGAATAACCAAGAAACAGGTTAAGATAAAAAAAAAACTAAAAAAAACTCTGCCCTTTAACTTGCAGACAAGGAAGAACTGACTTGCTCTAGCCCTGACCCTTACATTTAAAGCAAATGTAATAAATGGAACAAGTACAGTACAAATATTGCCCTCTTACAAACAGACACATGAAAATTACCTTTCCATTCTTAAAAAGGAACAAAATGTAGCCATTAAAGGGGTATTATGGTTAGATTAAGTTATCTCCTATCGGGGATAACTATTAGATCAGTGGGGGTCCTACCGCTGGGACCCCCACCGTTCACGAGAACGGGAGCCCTGGACCTCCTGTGAATAAATGAAAGGTGTCTGGACCACTCCACCCGTTTCTCTATGGAGATTACTACGCTAGGACTGAGTGGAGAGGAAGGGAGCAGGGAAACTATTGAGCATGTCTGTCCACATCAGAACGCAGCCGAAGGTGGACCAGTAGGATAAACGGAGAGGACGCTACTAAAGAGAAAAATGCAATGTACATTAAAAAAATTAACAATGTTTTTTATTTATTTATATTACAATAACGCTTCATTTACAATGTGCCATTCACTGTATGGTAATACTATTTGTGGGATAACCCCTTTAATTACATTTGCCTCGCTGTTTTATAAAATCCCAATTCATAACTGTAGTCCGTGTAGACTATATACAAGTAACTTTCATTTATTGTTATTTTCTCTTTTGTTCCCAGTTTGGCTGCACATCTCATTAAGGTAAATCTGCAGAGAAAATGTAAACCGTCCACTGTTATAAAAGAAGAAAAGGTTACATATTATAACTGTGGCATAGACCAAAATCAGCAGCCCCCAGAGGGTAAAAGCCGTCCATCACTCACATATTCTACAAAGCACCCAAACCCCTCCTCTTACTAAAACTCATTTTGTAAAGCAAATCAAAACCTCGAAATAAAATGTGCTTTGACACAAGATGTGTGTGTGTGTGTGGGTTTAAGCAGAAAATTTACAGTCTTTACCGAGTTTCCTGTTAAGCCCCAAGCGGACCATAAGGATCAAAAACACATCTGCCTTAAGTGTCAATAATTCAAACCCAGATCCTCACATTCTCCAGGCTCTAATTAGAGGGATTCTCTGAAAGCATCCTGGGCCCCGTCCAGCTCGCCATTTCTGAACATTTCCGGAGCACATTTTCTTTTCTTCTTTCATTTCTTTTACTGGCACCAACTGGCCCAGGACGGTTGCTGAACTTTTACTTCAGCTGTAAAGATGATTTAAACCCACTGTGCCTGAGGAAAGCACTACTGAAACGTTCATTTAGATGTCGGCTGCACCTCCCCTTCTACTTATAACAAGTGTGAAGGCTTCAGGAACAGCACCCAACCTCCTTGTAGTTTAATAGGGAGAAATATGGTACAAATAAAACTTGCCAACTAAACACCACATACAACCAACTTATAAACATTGTGGAAGTGCTGCTTTATTTAAAGACATTGGGATCTAGATCATAGTTCTAAGGGCATATTATGTGGTCTGCTTTTATATAAACACTGTAGAGACACACACACACACATATATATATATATATATATATATATATATCTACACACATAGTGCACTTACAGTATAGTGCAAATTATTTAGGCATGTAGGGGATACAATGCTGAAAAGTAAGAATGCTTTCTAAAAAGTTTTAATACAATTTTTTTTAGCAAATGAACAAAATGCAAAGTGAATGAAAAGAAAAGGAATTTAAATCAAGTCAATATTTGGTGTGACCCCCCCCCCCCTTCCTTTGCCTTCATAACTGTATCAGTTCTACTAGGTACAACCGCACATAGTTTTTAAAGGAAGAGAGCTTATTCCAAACATCTAACCACAAATCTTTTGTGGATGTAGGCTTGCTCAAATCCTGTCTTCATATAATACCAGACAGACTCGATAATGTTGAGATCATTGCTCTGTGGGGGCCATACCATCACTTAAAGAGGACCTTTCACCACTCCAGACATGTCCGTTTTAATAGAACATGCATTCCCCATGTAACAATAATTCTGGAGCATCTATTCTTATGTCTGTATGTTGTGCCATTCCTTTATTATCTCTACTAGAAGATAGGAATGAATTGCTAGCAGTCTGCAGTAAGGGTACAGAGGGGAGATAACAAATTGGGGAGGGGGGTTGTACCTGCACAGACTGACTCTATCCAATCAGTGCTGACATTTTCAGACTGTGCAGGTACACACCCCAACTGGTTACCACCCCTCTGTACCCTTACTGAAGGCTAATAGCAAGTCATTCATAACCTTCAGTAGAAATAAAAAGGAATGCCACAAGATAGAGACATAAGACCAGATGCTCCAGAATTGTTATTACATGGGGAATGCACAAAGCTATTAAAACGGACATGTCAGGAGAGGCGAAAGGTCCTCTTTAAATGACTCAGTGTTCTTCTTTACGCTGAAGATAGTTCTTAATGATATTGGCTGCATGTTTGGTGTCATTATCCTGCTTCAGAATAAATCTGGAGCCTATCAGATACCTCCCTGATGGTATTGCATGATGGATACATATCTGCTTGTATTTGTCAGCATTGCGGACACCGGAAGTCATGACCAAATCCCCAACTCCATTTTCTGAAACCAGTGCAGAGATGAAAGACACATCATACTTACTTCCTTTCAAAATTGTCAGATGTCTGGCAGTGCCATCAACTAAGAATTGGCAGAAAAAATTGAGACCCTGGTAACCCATCTACAGTTCAAAAGAGTCTGGGCACAAGTGGTCGTCATGGAAGAATTGCGGCTAAAAAGCCATACCTTCGATGTGGAAAGAAGGCCAACCATCTCAACTTTGCAAATGCAGCATGCATTTCAGCAAAAGGAGTTGGGGATTTGGTCTGGATTAGTGGTGTCCGCAATGCTGAAAAATACAGGCAGATATGTATCTATGGGGCCCAGTGAGCTACAGTAATGATGCACATTGAGCTGAAAATTCCTTCTAGTTTACTCCAAAGCAGTGTACAATGCTTACTAAATGCACTCCACTATGTGGTGGAGGAGGACCTCATGTTTATTGGGCAGGGGCTCCTACTTCTAGGAACCATAATCTGGCCCTGGACATGCCGCATGGGGACATGTCACCGCCAAGGCCAGTCAATGCCTGCAGCACAACACATAACCCTGCCCCAGGAAAGTACCAGGACAGGGACTGGAACACCAGTGAAGTGAGACAGGGAGTTGGTACAGAGCGACGTGGAGCAAGTAAGTAGTGATTTTTCCACAGGTACTGCAGGCTGGGGGGGAAATCTAAAAGAAAAAAGAGCTGCAAAACCCCTTTAAGGGTCCATTCACACGTCCGTTGTTTCTTTCCTGATCTGTTCCGTTTTTTGCGGAACAGATCTGGACCAGATCTGTACCCATTCATTTTCAATGGGTCCTGAAAAAAAATCAGACAGCTCAATGTCTGATTTTTTTTCAGGATCCATTGAAAATGAATGGGTACAGATCTGGTCCAGATCTGTTCCGCAAAAAACGGAACAGATCAGGAAAGAAACAACGGACGTGTGAATGGACCCTAAGGCTACACAAACCTTTTCTAGTAAGGGTATATTCCTATATTCACACCTGCTGATTTTTTTAATTCAGTGAATTAACAAAAAAAACAAAAACTAAAAAAGGGAGTCTGCTCTTTATATTTTCTCTTTCTTTACAATATGCACATGATTAAAAATTCCATCAGAAAATCTGATCAAACCTGCACCTATGAACATAGTCTGGATTTTATGTTCCGGAATCCGCTGCTAATGTTCATGAATGGAGCTATTCACATGGGCGTATAATTTCCGTCAGTATTTGAAATCCGCAGCATGTCCGAGTTTTGGGTGGATTCGTTTCCAAATACGCACATTACAGTCTGTGCAGTGCATAAATAAGGAAGGAAGAAATACGCCTGTAAATCCTGAAGCAATCCTGATGACAATACTGATGGGTTATCATCAGAATCCTGAGCCAGAATACTGACGGATTTCAATACGCTTGTCTGAAAGCGGCCTAATACTTTTTTCCACAAAGGAATAATCAAAATAAAAAAATTTATGTTACCGCACTACTACCATTTAAAATCACTTAAAAAATACCATCAAATGTCTGGATGGATTACAAAAGAGACTTCCATGCAACAAAATGCATCTCTTTGGACATTGATTTATGAGCAATGTCTCAACTTAAACATTTTTTTATTAAGCGGAAGAAATATTAATTAAAAAAATGTAATAAAAAAGTTGCCCTCCACCTCACCCACTTTATGAGACTTCTACAAATTTATTTATACCACACAAATGTCAAAAAAATATTGATAAACCTGCTTCCCTTCTAATACAAAGCAGGCTAATTCCAGCCACCCCTAGGGGGAGCTCAGTGCATATGAATTTATACAGTTATCATTAAGGCCTCATTCACACAACTTTTTTTCAGGTCATGTCTGATCCGCATTTTTTATGGATCTCTTTTATATAAAAAAATAAAATAAAACAATATAATTTGTGCTGAAGGAAAATGCACTGTAGTTAGTGCAGCACAGCACAGAAAACACTAGCAATTTCAGACATTTGTCATGTGTGGGCAACATAAGGCTCTGTTTAATGACTGAACGTCAATCAGTTGCAATATTTCCCATGGCATTCATCAACTCATTTAGTCATTATTAGGTTTTAATTGATTAATGTGCTAGAGAAATAAGTAATTTGGGCCAGCTGGCAAAGCAATAATTTTTTTTTCTTGGCCTAAAAATGTCAATGGTGGTCTGTTCAACATTGTGGCATCACAAACCTGTTCATTATAACTGGTCACAGAATGGGGGGCACATGAATAAAAGTGCGAACTATAGGTGCTGCCACTGATCAAGCAGTAGGATTTCATGTAAGGGTGCTGTCACACACTGAGGCCATGTTCGCACAAATAAAATCCGCTGCAGAAGATACCATGAATGGGGACATAAACTGGTGATTGGTTGGCCTGCAGGGTTCAGAAGGGAAAGACCACCTCTTGGCTTTTGCAGCGCAAATTTTGATGGATTAGTTCATGAGCTCCATGTTATTGTTGCATAGCCTCTGTGTACCAGTACAGCTATTTTCTGACAACTGTACGTTTTTTTATTTTTCTCTCTAGGGAGCTGTGTGAGGGCTTATTTTTTTAAGGATGAGTTGCCAATATTATTGGTACTATTTTAGGGTGTACAGTTGCAATAAAAAGTATGTGAACCCTTTGGAATGATATGGATTTCTGCACAAATTGGTCATAAAATGTGATCTGATCTTCATCTAAGTCAGATCACAGAATTACCATGTTACCATGTTTTTATTGAACATACCATGTAAACATTCACAGTCCAGGTGGAAAAAGTATGTGAACCCTTGGATTTAATAACTGGTAGAACTTCCTTTGGCAGCAATAACTTCAACCAAACGTTTCCTGTAGATCAGATGTGCACAACGGTCAGGAGTAATTCTTGACCATTCCTCTTTACAGAACTGTTTCAGTTCAGCAATATTCTTGGGATGTCTGGTGTGAATGACTTTCTTGAGGTCATGCCACAGCATCTCAATCGAGTTGAGGTCAGGACTCTGACTGGGCCACTCCAGAAGGGGTATTTTCTTCTGTTTAAGCCATTCTGTTGTTGATTTACTTTTATGCTTTGGGTCGTTGTCCTGTTGCAACACCCATCTTCTGTTGAGCTTCAGCTGGTGGACAGATGGCCTTAAGTTCTCCTGCAAAATGTCTTGATAAAATTGGGAATTCATTTTTCCTTTGATGATAGCAATTCGTCCAGGCCCTGACGTAGCAAAGCAGCCCCAAACCATGATGCCCCCACCACCATACTGCACAGTTGGGATGAGGTTTCGATGTTGGTGTGCTGTGCCTCTTTTTCTCCACACATAGTGTTGTGTGTTTCTTCCAAACAACTCAACTTTGGTTTCATCTGTCCACAGAATATTTTGTCAGTACTGCTGTGGAACATGAAGGTGCTCTTGTGCAAACTGTAAACGTGCAGCAATGGTTTTTTTTTGGACAGCAGTGGCTTCCTCTGTGGTATCCTCCCATGAAATCCATTCTTGTTTAGTGTTTTACGTATCGTAGATTCGCTAACAGGGATGTTAGCATATGCCAGAGACTTTTGTAAGTCTTTAGCTGACACTCTAGAATTCTTCTTCACCTCATTGAGCAGTCTGCGCTGTGCTCTTGCAGTCATCTTTACAGGACGGCCACTCCTAGGGAGAGTAGCAGCAGTGCTGAACTTTCTCCATTTATAGACAATTTGTCTTACTGTGGACAGCAAGGCTTTTGGAGATACTTTTTATAACCCTTTCCAGCTTTTTGCAAGTCAACAATTCTTAATCGTAGGTCTTCTGAGAGCTCTTTTGTGCGAGGCATCATTCACATCAGGCAATGCTTGTGAAAAGCAAACCCAGAACTGGTATGTGTTTTTTTTTTTAATAGGGCAGGGCAGCTGTAACCAACACCTCCAATCTCATCTCATTGATTGGACTCCAGTTGGCTGACACCTCACTCCAATTAGCTCTTGGAGATGTCATTAGTCTAGGGGTTCACATACTTTTTCCACCTGCACTGTGAATGTTTACATGGTGTGTTCAATAAAAACATGGTAACATTTAATTCTTTGTGTGTTATTAGTTTAAGCAGACTGTGATTTTCTATTGTTGTGACTTAGATGAAGATCAGATCACATTTTATGACCAATTTGTGCAGAAATCCATATCATTCCAAAGGGTTCACATACTTTTTCTTGCAACTGTATATGGCTTTTTGATAGATTTTTAGCAAGCAGGATAATGAATCCATTCTGCCATCGCTTTTTGGGTTTTGTTATTGCGGCGTACATCAGGCAGGAAAAATCCCATGTTACCGTTATTCTGCATTTCAGGACGATTAGGGCTCATGCACACAAATGTGTGCCGCCCCTTCCGTGCATTGGGGACCACAAATTGCATTCCCCAATGCATGGCCACCATCCATGTGGCTGATGCAGACGGATGCAGACCCATTCAACTTGAATGGGTCTGTTATCCGTCCGCACCGCAAAAAAATAGAACATGTTCTATTTTTTCCGGTGCAGAGGCACGGACAGAAAACCAAGGAAGCACTGCGTAGTGCTTCCGTGGGGTTCCATGTCTCCGTTCCACACTCCACCTTTTGGATTGTGGACCTATTAAAGTGCAGTTTGCAGGCTCGTTCAGCGCTGTGTATACAGCAAGAGTGAAGGCAAGGACGATGAAAAACTGCCACTGCCTTCTCTATGGTGAGCACTGCTCTCACTAACAGCGGGCTCCCCAATTCACCAGCTGCACGATTAGCATGCAGCTGCTATTTCTACACTGATGTTTTAAACCAGTCTATGAACTGTCATGAACTGGTTAAAGGGAGCCTGTCACTATGAAAATGCAATGCAATCTGCAAGCAGCATAAAATAGAGCAGAAGGAGCCGAGGAGATTGATATGTAGTTTTATCTTTATCTTGTATTTCATTCATTTATATTCCTGCTCATTCTGAGCTTTGAAGTCAAGGATTTGGTTCTATCGGTGATTGACAGGCTTCCCTCTATGATTGTGTACACAGAGATAGCTGTCAATCACTGGTAGGACCGCCTCCAGAATGAGCAGGAATATAAATGTATAAGATACACTTTTTACTGAATCATTTCCTATAAAACCATATATCAATCTGCTCAGCTCCTCCTGCTCTATAACATGCTGACTGCAGCTCAGACACTAAGTTTTACATGACAGGTTCCCTTTAAGCAGTAATACAGTATCCGTGATAACCCCAGTCTTGTCCAGAGAACACATCACATGCATTTTTCCCTTTGGTCCCTTTCTATCCCATTTTAACTAAGAAATAGCAAAGTCAAGAAAAAAAAAAAATCAGCTGCCATAGAGTGAAAAACTTGCAGCTGAATGTCAGGATCAATATGTCGACCTAACGAGCCACGGTAGCTTTCGTTTCTTCATGATGTGATCATTATCTCTTAACCTGAAGTGCTGCAGCATCTGCCACATGGGCGGGCAGGAAGATTACTTGAGATTACTCAGAAAACTCAGCACTTTTCAATTCATTTGACAATCTGCTGTTGGCAAAGTGAAAACTTAAGCAAGCTTTCTCCTGTTAGACATATTTAGTGCACTCAGCCAAAACAGATCCCGGCACAGTATAAGGACCTGTAATTACACTGAAACTAAGACCAAGAAAACACAAAACTCCTATACACTTTCTAGTCTCAATTTCCCGAAGACATATTGTTTAGCTGGCTCCGGACCAGTTCATTTGCACGCTTCAGCTTAATGGCTATAACTATTGTATTTGTTGGACGAGCAACAAGATTTTATTTATTCTTCCAGAAAAGACCATTGGGGATATTATATATTTTTTCCTTTTTACACTATAGAGGCTGCACAGTAGCCCCAGTTACAGAGGAAATGTCCTCTGTTGTGGTCACAGTTGCCACTGTTAGGTCTCTTAGAACCGGTACCCCATGATCATGTGGTCCAGTGACCATGCCGCTGCCTCTATTCTATATGCCGCACTCATTGAGCGCAGTGTATGTGAAGATAGAAGTGGGTTCCAGGCAGTCTTCCACTGTGAGGGACGCAAGCAATTGGCAACCAGTTAAATCCAAAGATGTAAATATGCTATGGTATTGGCTTTATATACGATGGGTTGTCCCAAGCCAGTTAATTGTGATATGATTGGGGTTGGACTGGCAGATGGTCCTTTAACTGCTACTGCACTTTTTCCCACGGAAATCGAAGAAATCCATGTAAAATCAAAGTAAAACTACAGGCCTGACAAAAATATAATGAAGAATTAATGTTTTTAGGTGCAATGCAAAAACCTATCAGTTTGAACTGGGATATACCTACCCGTGTTTCTCCAAAAATAAGACAGGGACTTATTTTTTTTTTCTCCAAAAAAAAGGGTTAGGGCTTATTGGGGTAGGGCTTATTTTGGCTCCATGAACATATTTTATATAGACACATGTCAATTACAGAACAGTCCCTGGACAGTTTATATTAAATATGACAATAACCCCCCTCATCCATAGGAATGCACCCATATACTGCAGTACATGGGTGCAGTACTATGGATAAGGGGGGTTATAGTCATATTTGCCACACATTTTTCATTTTGGTACCGTATATTGCCCCTGAGCTGTCCTTACCCAAGGGACCTAGGCAGCAATCTATGGTACCAGGGAGAGCAGATACAGCACGGTAGAGATGTAGGGAGCTCCTCCAGGCAGCAGAGAGAAGAAGGTGTAAGTAAGAACGTGCAGGCTAGCGGCAGTACAGGGCATACAGAGAAGCCGCCAGCATAATTTAACATTTAGTGAAGCTGCAAGCCTACCAGTCAAGTGCTGCTTAGTGCCGCGATGTATGCGCGGCCTGACGGCTTCACTGAAGGCTAATTCACTGAAGCCTGAGCTGCCCACCCGCCCGCCCACAGTTTCATGGCAGCTCAGGAGCCATTAGTGAGCGCTCCTGAGCTGCTGCAGCCACACATTTCCCCCACCTTCCCTTCATATAAAATAAAATACGGCTGTATCTAGGGCTTATTTTTTTGAGTAGGGCTTAAATTTTAAGCCTACTCCAATAACCCTGCAAAATAGTGCTAGGGCTTATTATCGGGATAGGGCTTATTTTCAGGAAAACACTGTAGTTTTCTTGCAGAACCTGCCAATTTCAAGAGTTCCACCACCTATCTAAATGGTCTAAGGCCGTGTTCACACTTCAGTTATTTCCGTCAGTTAGGGCTCATGCACACAACCGTTGGATGTTTTGTGGTCTGCAAAATGCGGATCCGCAAATACGGATACCTGTCACGTGCATTCCGTGTTTTGCGGAAACAATCTTCTCCTTGTCTGTAATGCGGACAATAATAGGATCTGTTCTATATATTTTTTTTTTGCAGAACAGCTATGAGGATATACAAACATGGAATGCACAAGGAGTCATTTCAGGGGTTTGGGTGTCGGTCAAAAACACAGAACAGGTGCAGATCTTTCAATTATACCTTATCTTTGAGTAGGCTTCACTACTAGTTTTGGCTCACAATAACTGATGGAAATAACTGACCAAATAACTGAAGTGTGAACTTGGCCTTATGGAGACTTTCTAGATGATGCCCTGAAATCTCTTATTAGAAGTAACATGGATCTGACAGGTTGCATTTATATTGTGCAATTCTATGCACTAAGGCTATTTACACACTTGTGCAAGTCCACCGTGCTGGCAGAAGTCTGCTCCGGCCCCATTCAGCTGCGTTTTTTGTCCGGCCGCCTCTCAGCATGCTCGCCATGCTGTAGCCGCCACCATTATAGTGAATGGGGCCGGAGCGGACTTCCAGCGGCATGGTGGACTAGCAGCAATACGGATCCGGCAGGCTGTTCCCCCATCGGACGAAATCAAGGAAGACCCACGGACGAAAAAACGGTCACGGATCACGGACCTACGGACCCTGTTTTTGCGGACCGTGAAAAAAAAAACGTTTGTGTGCATGAGGCCTTATACTTATTATCAAATATTTTGCATGAGGAAACTTGCCAAAATACACTAATTTAGTGATGAAAAAATAGTCACTAACAAAAATAAAAAATAAATAAAAAATCACCTATATCGTTTCTCTAAAATCATTAAAAAAAAAGTTCAAAAACAAATAAAAAAACGACTACATTTATATAAGTTTAGATTCCCTAAAATCATAAAATGTAAAACCTAAAAACTACTACATTTAAAGTTTTTTGGGGGGATTTACATATTCATGACCTATACTTAGGATAGGTAATAAATATGAGACTGGAAGGGGTCCAATTCCTGGGACAACCACCAATCAGCTGTACAAAGAGGCTGCGGTGCTCTATGAGCACTAGGCCATGTGATTTCACAATCATCAGTCACATGACCTAGGTGGAGCTCAGCCACATTTAAATGAATGGGGTGAGCTGCAATACCAAGCATAGCCGCTATCCAATGTATGGTTGTTGGGGGCTAATGAGAGGCATGAGGCTGCTGGGGGCTAATGAGAGGCATAATGCAGGCATAATGGCTGATGGGGGCTAATGAGAGGCATAATGGGGGCTAATGAGAGGCATAATGGGGGCTAATGAGAGGCATAATGGGGGTTAATAATGAGGGCTAATGAGGCATAAGGGCTGATAATGGGGGCTGAGAGGCATAATGGGGGCTAATAATGGGGGCTAATGAGAGGCATGGGGGCTGATATGGGGGTGGTGAGAGGCATGGGGCTCTTATCTAAGGTCTAATTTGGGGTCATTTACTTTGGGGTCTGAGTTGAGGTCTGATTGGGGGTTTGATTTGAGGTCTGAATAAGATTAGGGGTCTGATTGGTGGTCTGACCTGAGGTGTAATGAAAAATATATTTTTTCTTATTGTCCCCCTATAAAACCTAGGTGTGTCTTAGAGGGCGAAAAATATGATAATCATTATAATTAGACCAACAGAACCCAAAAAAACTGGAACAAATGTTTAACAATTTTTGACAAATTCCCATTCTATAAAAAAAAAATTAAAATATAAGTGTATGTAAAAGTGCAAACTCTGCAACTAATCCTGAAAAACATGCATTGTCATACAGCTGAAAGGCTGTCATAGCTGCTGCTTCTGACTGCAATTTAAATGAAATTTCTGTGCTGATCTTAGTCTACGATCTACTGATCAGAGGCTGTAAGTAATTTGCATCAGAGGATAAAACTAATCTCATAGGCATCCCAAGTACTAGGACACAAACTGCATCATTCTACCATTGTACAATCAAAGCCAGTAGATTGGCTCAGTCCTGGAACAAACTGTACTAACACATTACTGACGATGGCTTGCCAGAAGGGCCTAGACACTTCCACAGTAATTGCATTTTTATTTCCATGTGATAGGTTGTAAAAATATTCCTGCTAATATGACTCATGTTCATTAAAAATGCAACATTACACAGCTCCCTGAATACATGTTAAAAAGGACTCCACGGCTTAGTTATTTAACAGTGATACAACGGAACACCAAAATGTGTAGCTGTACATGGATCAAACGGTGAGACCACCAGTAATAGGCTGTTAAAGGGGTTTTTCCATTTTGACGTTCCACTCCTATATTAAAACTGGGATCCACTCCTATATTAAAACCGGGCCACACAATGAATGAAGAACATGCCGCACATACGCAATGTCCTCTTCATTAGCTGCTATGGAACTTTCTGAAAACAGAAAAGCTGACAATTCTGGTGCAAGTGGCCCCGTGTTTTGGGGGCAAATCAATGAAGACAAGTCTATTACTGATTTGCTAAGCACTTTTGCAAGGATCTAAATAAGAGGGTATTGGGGGGGGGGGGGCGCAGTTAGGTCACGTGTGAATGGTAGACCTGTCATCCAGAGTTGCCAACCGTCCAGAAATATCCAGAGTGTCCATGGAAAGAAATAGATGGTCCATGATTTTTTTTTGAGGCTGGTGGTACATGAATAGGTGATTTTGGAGGTGACTATCATTATTCTACAGCTCAGAGTAAATGCTGGTAATGTGTTATTATCAGTATACTGAGCTATAGACATGTATAACTTATAATCTTTACCATTCATTATCGTTTTCCAATTTGTCCGTGATTTTGGGATAACTTGTCCAGAAAAAAAAACTATTCTGGTTGGCAATTCTGATGTCATCTTTGCAGGACAGCAACAGAGACCAGCAAGACCAATAGTTCAGTAGGGGATTTTCCAGGTGAGTAATTGTTATTCTATTAAGGCTAGTTTCACACTAGCAGCAAGGAACTCCAGCAGGCTGTTCCAGCGGGTGAACAGCCTGTCAGATTCGTGCTACCGCTCCAAACATGCCGAGAGGTAGTAGTTTTATTCCAGCCGCCCTTTGTCATGTTTGCCGTGCTGCCACCAGAACTCCAGCCCGCCCCATTATAGTCAATGGGGCCAGAGCGGTAGCCCGGGAGCATGCGTGCACTAGCGGCAGCACGGATCCAACAGGCTGTTCACCCGCCTGAACAGCCTGCTGGAGTTATTTGCCGCTAGTGTGAAAGTACCTTAAGTTTATTACATCTCTTGTTTTGTATGTGAGAATTTTTTTGACAACCCTTTAATATGTAAATCTACGAAGAGCTAAGCAACGTCCATTTCCAGGATGGATGTTTTATAGACTTGCTCCTTGCATTGGCTTATCAAAACCGATCAGCGTCAGCCACATTGAGGCAATGTGGAGAAAATAGAAACCCTAATAAAGCAGACAATGAAATACACAGAATTAGCTAAGAGATTTTAGGTCTCAAAATGTAAGAGTTCTGGTCTATTTCCAAAAGACGTTAGCTAGTGTGAAATGTCTCTTTCAGTTCTGTGCCGTGGATCTCCCTGGACAACGCCAGATAAAGAGGTAATTTATCATTCGGCTGAAGGTTGTGCGTAATGCATTATCTGCTTTCCACAAGGATCCACACATTTTATGTGAGGCCTCTGTCCAATGTGTGACCTACAGTCCTCCATTTTTTTGGATCCATAGAAACACTACATTAACCCATATGCTGGCCTAAGGGTTTGTATTCACTTACCACTCAGCGTGAGCTTCAAGCTGATTTGACAGCAATTGATTAATGGTGACTGAGTAATAAAGCAGTTCGGCTTTAGCATTCATACAAGCTTAATTTGGAGACATTTCAGTACAAAATAAAGCATTTTACAGCATTTGTTTAAATTTACTAGATACATTCATAGCAAATGCAGCAGCGCTTGATCAAAGCAATTCGCTTATGAAAGAAAAGCGAAGACCAATTCCAGAAATAAAACCTATTAGCATATCATCCAATACAGGAAAAATCATAAGACACAATATATCAGGTACACGTATCAGGATATGCATAATATGTGAGCCACTGGCATAAACTGTGCCAGCGCGCTATAGCTCTGAACCATTATTATTTCAGCACACAACACCTAAAGGGACATTAGTTTCAGGGATACAGACTAATGAAGCATGTGCCGATTAGAAGGGCACAGTTCTGCTGTTCAGCCATCCCTCTGCCGCCCCTTTACTACCTATGTGTGCCTCAAGCATGAAAACAAGGTATAGAATTGGACAAGTCCAACCAGTTAGAACGCTAGCAACAACATAGCAGATGAGGATCAATGAACATAAAGAGGCAGCAGCACCGAATTTGTCATTCAGCTCTTTAGGGGGTTATACTTTTAGTGCATTGCAACAACTTTGTGAGTAAAGATTACCCAATAGGTATACTTGCAGATTTTACTCAAGCAGAACAATAAGGACAAAGGTTCAAAATATACGTACAATTCATAGGCTGTAATAAAGGTTCATATTTTTTAATCAGTTGCCCTTATTTCAAGGGTGAACAGATGGAATACCTAAATAACAGCTCATATTCACACATTGCTTATTTATTGCAGTTTCTAGTGAGATTTCACAGCAATAGCATGTGAACAAGCCATGCCTCATTCAGACAGCCGTAATGCACCCGTGAGTCACGACCCATGGCTACCCCCCTGGTTGTATCAGCAGGACACTAGCCACCTTATGTCTGCCTGAATGAGGCCTTTGGGTTTTAATTTTCAAAAGAAAAAAAAAGGTGGTCCTTCACATTCCTTTCTGCCAAAAAGGAATGAGAGTTTTCCTAATAATTTTTGTGGAAGATATCCATCTGCCAAGTAACAGCACAGCACTGAGCCTTCTGAAGGTCATGGGTTACGACAGGCAAAGTTCCTCTCCTTCCAAAGTGAGCCACTGAGCCAAACAGGCGCCTGTTAGGATAAGTTCACACTGTCAATGTGGTTTACATCACTGTATACTTGGTCTATGTCTGACAATCTTAAACCAATAACAGTCAGCCAACAGCTATCACTCCGTATATATCCCCCATAGTGGCTTATCAATCGGAGAACAAAAGGATCGGGAGGCCGCATACACATTAAATGGCTGTCCAAAATCAGTAGGTTTAGCCAACTATCTACTATGGTATGACCTGCTTCGAAAGTAAGTAGATTTTAGTGCAGGGATAAGCAACCTCTGGCACTCCAGGTGTTGTGAAACTACATCTCACATCATACACACTTGCTTGGCTGTTCTCTGAGCTTCCACAGAAGTGAAAGGAGCATGCTGAGAGTTGTAGTTTTAGAAAAGCTGGAGTGGCGAAGGTTGCTGATCCCTGTTCTAGAGGATGTGCAACTAGAGATGTAGTCGACGTGCTTACATACAATTCATTCAGGAATGTTAGTACAAATTGTGTCCAAAAAAGAGTAATTGATGTCAGAGTAAACTAAAGTACATATAGTAATATTGTTTTTGTTCAGATCATAGATTTTTTATTTTTTTATTATAGCACAATTATTATATAAAGGTGTTAAGCCATTCCGTTTTCATGTGGACAGTTGTATTCTGTAAGGTTTGCATACCAATAACTGATCACAATTTCTGTGATTAATTAGTCTCCTCAATGTTCAGTGGTTATGGTCAGCGTTACACTTTTTATACATATCATGCAGCTTGGTTCACTACTTTCACCAGAAAGTGTCACACAGGCCGCAAATCCCAGCAGCTCAAGTGTGTTGCTAAATATAGTTGACCTTAACCAGGTTGTGCTTCTACAGAAGGGACTCTAAAAAGTGTCATCTAATGGAACCGCTGATAAAGACAAAACTTGGTGCCAGATTACGCAGACCAGACAAGGGGGGAAAAAAAGGCAAGGAATCCTTTAGTGAATTTTATAGGACCATTGAGAAGGACATTTGAAAGCGGTGTATATCGTAGCAATATCACTACATTCAATCTAGACTATTGTCACTTTAAAATCCCACGAGACATAGTTACTGGCAGGGAAAATAAAAGATAAGTATGGTTTCAATGACAACTGAAGAGTGATACTTTGTTTAAGAGAAAAAAAAAAACAACGAGGAAATATCTTGTCACTCAAACTGTACAAATTGCTAAAATAAAACTGGAATAATGTTTTCTGGTGAGAATATCTACTGATAGAGCAGCGAGTGTTGTAGCACATAATACTATATGAATGGGGACAGCGAATGCGATTTAGTGACATCTCTGGAAACATTAACACCAATTGGTGCCACAATAAGATCTTCTGTGTCTGCTATATAACTAGAGATTACCTAACAGCCCTCAGCAATTCTAAGGCAGTTCTCAATCAGTTCATACAAATAAGCGATAACAAATCCATAACAGACGCAAAAGGACCAATGTCCCAATTTTTACATATTTCCAAAATACTGTCCTTTCCAAAAGATAAAAAGAACTGACAACAAGCTGACAATTCAAACGCTTCCAGCTCTTATGCCAACCTGCGGCTGCCACTTCATGAACAACAGGCTGCAATACATGACGCTCACAGGGCAAAAGGTTAAACTTCCCACCATTTCCCCACAAAAAATGTGCTGCAAATGCCTGGCCCTTTAAACAGGTTTTGGAGTATAAGCCAAAACAAGATTTCTTTCTATAAGGCCTCTTGCACACGGCTGTTGCCCGGCCGTGCCCGTACTGCGGCCCGCAAACAGCTGAATAGGTCTGCAATCTGGAGGGAGCGGTGTGGAATGGAGGCACGGAATCGCACAGAAGCCCTATATTGTTGAATGGTTCTGGATCCGTCTGGGGAATCCACACGGATGCTGCCTGTGCATTGGGGTCCGCAAATTGCAGTCCCCAATGCACGGAACGGCCGTGTGCAGGAGGCCTAAGAAAAAGTTGCTCATCCGCAGACTGGTGTTTCAGGGTTTTTGCCCCTTACTAGTGCAGAGAAGGTTAATGGTTTGCTAGGTGAGAGGCCTTTAAATGAAAATAATGGGGTCATTTATTAAGACCAGAGTTTTAGACGCCGGTCTGAATAACCCTGCACTGGCGCTTGATGTGCCTAAGTTATGTAGAGGTGCTGCCTCTATGCTCTCCCTTGCTGGTGTAGATTTAAGTCATTTTCTATGCCAGAAACAGTCTTGGAAAAAGATAAATGAAAAGGCCCAGGCGGCTGGCCCCTTTCCCCGCCACCTCGGAAAAGTGGTGTGAGTGAGTCACAGATTCGACAGCAAATCCCCTTTGCGACCGAATCTGCAACAACAGTACACCAAAAGGTGGCATATTTCTCATCATAAATGACCCCCTAAGTTTCTCCTTGTGGCCGTACAGTGGCCCTGTTCTCCTAGTTAGCTCAGGGTCACTTGACCAGTGATGTCAGCTTCTCTCCGTGCACTGACGACGTTCAGTGCACAAGCCTGAGGAAGCAGGAGGAGCAGGTCCGCCTCTGTGCACAGAACATCACTGAGCTGTGCTGGTTGGAGTGACAGGCCACGCCCTCTGCAGTGCCAATCTGCTGGCTGAGCTGGCTGCCCTGTGTCTCCCCTCCCACGGGATCCTTCAAGAAAGTTTAACTCCCTTCTACCATCAGCAGCACGCTTAGGGTTGGAGGCTCTGCCCCAAGTACTAAGCAGCAGCAGGGTTTCCTCTTCTTCAGGCACTGAAAAGACAAATGCTGTGCACAGGATCTTCTCTCCCTCCTCGCCCTGCAAACACAGAGCTGACAAAAACTGAAGGCGTTCTCTCCTCTGTACTCTTCTGCTGTCTGCAGAGCATTGCCCATTAACAGGTAGGGGGAAGATCCTGGGTGTATCAGCAATGTCATTGTCCTGTACAGCTGGGACTTGTAGTCCCACACATACAACATGAGTATCCCAGCAGTCAGACTGGCAGACAGGGCAGCAATTTTATTCAATCCCTTTGCAGAGAAGGGGGAGGGGAAAGGCAGTCTTTGTTGACACCTACAAATATTCAAGAGGAAAACCTCAGAGAGTGTAGTTACACTCCCCCAAAGCTCTGCAACTGCATGTCAACAAAGCAACTAGGGGAATGAGGAAATAAATTTTTTTGCCTAACACCTGCTTAGCTCATGTATATATTGCGGACCATCAGATTTAGTGTTTTAATTTTATTTTATTTTTTACATAACTTGGACAACCCCTTTAAGCATAAATACAAAAAGTCTAAGTGCCTACAAAGTTTTGGCATAAAAGACATTCAACAAAGTAGTCTAAAGTGTAATAATGCAAGCAAAGCTTGGCAAACAACAGACCAAACAAGTCATTTAAACAGCCGGCTTGTGCCAGCTCCAGATATTATCCTGGATAGAAGACAGATTATAGATAAACTCCCTGAAAATTCCTCAAATACTTGCATTATGAAATAATTCCCAGCCAGACGGCAGACAGTGCTCAGACAAGGTAATAAAGTCATGGCCTTTATGTCCATCTACAGCACAATGGCACTCAAGATACACATGTTGACCCAAAGCCAAGATCCACTGCTGTCTGCATGCTACAGTCCAATACCAGCTCTACTGGTCAGCTGACACTGTGAAATACTCCATTCACACTGGAGGCGAGAATAAATCACCATGGTTCAGTTTGTGAATGAAGCGACTAAAAAAATGTGGCTCTAAATTTCCAAGTTATTCTTGGCAAAAGTGACTGCCAAAAACAGCTGAATTGTTAAAAGAATACAGTATTTGCTATGTTAGAGAACTTTTAACACGTGGAAGAAAACTACAAGACAATTAATCAAGAAGTGTTCCTCAAGTGCCTGGTCAATACCGAAATGAATCTGACTTGTAGCACTGAGCCAGTTAAATAACCTCTGCGACAGAATCTGCGTATGGTAAGGCTTTGTTTTGCATGGCGGTTGCACTTTTAGTGCCATAAACAGGACTGCATCAAGCTGGGGGTAGGAAGTAGGAAAACATTTTAAAGAGAGTTGTAGAACAATGCTTAGAGAAAAAATGCAGACTAAAGCCTCATGCACACGGCCGTTGTGCAATTTGCGGTCCCCAATGCACGGGCAACACCCATGCGGCGGCTGGGACAGATTGAGACCCAATCAATTTGATCCGTCCGCACTGTAAAAAATAGATGTTCTGTTCCGTGCCTCCGTTCCGAACCACAGCTCCAGATTGCTGACCTATTCAATACGGCCACGGCCGGGCAACGGCTTTGTGCAGCAGGCCAAAATCAGTGTTCATGGCTGACTTTCTAATGCTTGTAGGTAGTTATATCAATGCAGACCTGTAGGAAGATTTGGGCCACATCCCTGAATAGAACCAATTTGTCACTGCAGATTGGCTTTCTATGGAGCATCACGTGAACAAAGTCATAGTCTTCTCTTGGCTTTCCTATAATCAGGGCAAAGACTAAGGGGGAGATTTATCAAATTTGGTATAAACAGAGACTGGCTTAGTTGCCCATAGCAACCTATCAGAATGATCATTTCATTTTCCAAAGAAGCTGTGAAAATGAAAGGAGAAATCCGATTAGTTGCGATGGGCAACTAAGCCAGTTTTCCTTTACACCAAATTCCCCTGCCCTAACACTTTCCAGGCCGTAGAAGAGCAGCTTCTTGACACCTCCTGCACCCAGCACTTAGGGCACATGTCTTGACAGCATGCACATCTATGGCGTACAGCCAATGGAGGCAGACCATGTTGCTTTTTTTGAGGCCAGTGGCCCTGTAGTCGAATGACCTCACCCTTTATTACACACCACAAATTGCTCATCTCTGTTGTCTCGCTGTTTGTCCATCACTGGCCAGAATTGTCCCAAGATTCAGCTTGCCTATAAACAGAATGGAATCTTCTGACATTCCTAGCCCATCTGGCTTCTTCATGTTGACACTGCTTTGTGCCACGTGCTCCAGCCAGGAATCTGTTGAGTGACGGTCTGCACCCCGCAGGTCCAGTGCAGAAGAGGTAGGTGTACAGGACACACTTTTCGATAAGAACGACAATACCATATGCTACTATATACACAGGGCCGGCGCCACCCATAAGCAGAGTAGGCCACCGCGTAGAGCGCACTCTGCCTGGGGGCGCCGGCGCTCTGGAGTGCGAATCCCGATTCCCGACTAACCGCCACCCGCGCCAAGCCCCCTACTTGTAATCCATCCATCTAAGTTCTAACATCTTCTCCTGATTCCTAGCCGCCGCCCCAGCGCCACGCCCCCTACCTTGCTGTCATCCATCTGACTCCTCCTGTTCGGCTGTTCCTGTACTTGCTTAGTGGGGGCACTGGGGGGCAAATTACGTAATGGTCAGTGTGCAGTGAGTTGTGCACTGTCTGTGGGGGCAGTTAGTATTACTTAGTGGGGGCACTGGGGGGAAAATTACGTAATGGGCAGTGTGCAGTTGTGCACTGTCTGTGGGGGCAGTATTACTTAGTGGGGGCATTGTGCACTGTCTGTGAGGGCAGTATTACTTAGTGGGGGCACTGGGGGAAAATGTTGTATGGAATAGGTGTCCGAAAAAGGGGGCGGGTAAAGGGGCGTGGTCAATGGGCAGAGTCAAGGGGCGGCAAAATTTGCTTTCGCCTAGGGTGGCAAAAATCCTTGCACCAGCCCTGTATATACAGTCACTCACTGTGTTGCTGACTTTTTTCTTATTTCTAGTGTGTTTGTAGTGTTGTGTGGTGTCAGTTATAAGGGCTGGGGGCATTCTTTTTGTTTGGGAGCCCCATGAGTTCTATATATGCCTCTTATTTACATGCATGCTTGCAGTAGCTCAATTAAAGTTTCATTTTAGCACAGTTTACATTACATTGTTTTATCGCCGTATGTGCACGTTTTAATAGCAGGTGCTTGTTATAGGCGGAATTTCCTTTTAAGCAAAGGAACCAATTGTGAGGTCTTGGTTCCTGACATTTCACAAAGACAAATTGGAGCTACCGGTGTCTTTATCTAGCTGTATAACCCAGCAGGCTCCGTCCGGCAGTCCATGATGGCCACTGTAGCTGATTCTTGAAGTGAACATAGTGTACTATCAACACAGATATCGATGTACCCTGACACAATGCCACACTTGATATACATTATCGAGAAAAAGCTAAGGCCTACCTGGCCTGGCACTCGGATACTCACTCAACATGTAGTGTAAGATACTCGCTCAATGCTTCTTCTATAGAACTGTTCAGAAATAAAAACTAAAAAAAAAGGAGCAGCAGTGTTTTTTTCTCTAACTAGAAAGCGCGCTGCTTGTAGACGAGAAAGCCTATTTTCTGAGCTCAAACATGATGCACGCAACAAGCACATTAAAGGAGAGCCAGGGCTGATCAGAGTTGTCAGGCACTTGAGAGTGGAATGTCTCCTAAGCAGCCTGATTTCCACTGCCTGGCTAGACGCTGAATCCATTAACAATCAGTGTGTAGGAAAAAGGCAAAGGAGGAAAGGAAAAAAAAAAAATCAAGGGGCACACAGAAATGACTGCGCGAGGATATCCACAATGTGATTTGTCAAGAGCATGCTTGGATATATTTATACACTGCACATATTGGACCGGGTGACATTTGTCTATGGCGTCTTTAACAAGTCGTGGGAAGTAAAACAAATGAAAATGTAAAGACTGCACCAAAGGAAGAAGACATGATGCAAAATCGCCCAGTCACGAGCAGTCGCATGACAGGATCCTGTGTTCTTTCCCGTCGTTTGTAGACTAAACACTTCCGTTTTTAATAGGAATATTACAGAGGACCAGAGGCATCTTGTTACCTCATTCCAAGTAATGTAGAGCTGAAGTTTTCATTTGTGTTATTTAGGTTCTGTAAGGGTGTTCACGCTGAGGCGGAGCCCAACTATGATATTACAAGGACTGTATCATCAAAAAAATATATAAAAATGACATATCCTTAAAATCAAGTTTTTGTTAAAGGGGTTTTCTGGTTTGCATAAACATCCTTTAGATTCTAAAGGATGTTTATGCAAACCAGAAAACCCCTTTAACAAAAACTTGATTTTAAGGATATGTCATTTTTATATATTTTTTTGATGATACAGTCCTTGTAATATCATAGTTGGGCTCCGCCTCAGCGTGAACACCCTTACAGAACCTTAATAACACAAATGCCCAACCTGTGGCCCTCCATCTGTTGCAAAACTACAACTCCCAACATAACCGGACAGCCTTCATCTATCAGCCTACAGCAGGGTATGGTGGGCGTTGTAGCTTTACAACACCTGGAGGGACGCAGGTTGAGCTTCCCTGCTTTAGAATAATCATTTAAGAAGGAAGCTGTAATTGTGTTTATTGCTTCTATCTTCGTTCTGGGCCGTGGTCACATGACCAAGTCCATGCAGCTCTTTCTTATTTCCTGTGATGTTCTGTTCATACAGGGATAGTGATAGGGGAGTGTCTGTGAAACTGTGTAGCTGGGTGGGAGGAGCTATAAACTAGCCGATTGTTGTAAGGGGCGGTGCTGGGGCAGAAAACGGTGAAGTGCATCATGGATTTGGTTGGATAAAGAAACAGGAAGTGTTACATACAAGACAAACAAACCAGTGTGATTTATCAACATGGTGAAGAACAGATGGGAAAGTCCAAATAAAATAAAACAATTTGCAAGATCATATCTGTTAACAACCATAATGATCCCGAAAACACTGGATTTTTTTTTACATTTTTCATGGCACCATCTACATGAAAAATAATTCAGAAATCCGGCAGCTTTCACACTGACCACTTAGCCTTTTAGGAGGTGGACACTTCCTATTCTGTAGAGATCATTTCTCAGCAATCATCTCATTATCAACACAGTCAAGATTACAGTGACCACTAATACCTACACTGAACAAAAATATAAACGCAACACTTTTGGTTTTTCTCCCATTTTGCATGAGCTGAAATCAAAGATCTGAAACATTTTCTACATACACAAAAGACCTATTACTATTTGGGGGCAAAAGGGAGCACAGCTGCCACAGTTTTGGGGCACCAGGAGGATGATGAAATAGTGAGCAATCTAAGATGTCAGCGTGGCAAACTCTGTAGATATGAGATGTGGTTGAAAGAAGTCATCATGGCGGTCTGCTTTCAGTGGAAAAGATGAAAAAAGAGAACAGCTACATCAGAGATTTCATCTACAAAGTATGCCAGTTTCTGGTTTAGTTCCCAGGATGATGCCTCAAACTGAAACACTGCCACTAGTTGTTTGATCTTATATTGGGGTATGTTCACAAGTCAATTATTTGCTACTTATTTTCCACACCTTGTCCACATAGGTTGGCCACAGATGTTCTGTGGCATGCAGTTTACTAGATCAGTGTTTCCCAACCAGTGTGCCTCCAGCTGTTGCAAAACTACAACTCCCAGCATGCCCGGACAGCCTTTGGCTTGTAGTTCTGCAACAGCTGGAGGCACACTGGTTGGGAAACACTGTACTAGATTAATCCACACAATTTCCACAATAAATACAGTTGTGTTCAAAATAATAGCAGTGTTTAAAAATTTTTATAAAGCTCAAAATCCTTCTAATAGCTTTTATTTCCATATACACAAATGCATTGGGAACACTACACATTCTATTCCAAATCAAAACATGAAGAAAAATATATAAAATTTGTGTTGTTCCTCTAAAAAAAATTTAAGAAAAGAGAATATTAGACAGTTCAAAAAAATAGCAGTGTTTGTATTCTTCTTTACAAACTCAAACATTCACTATATAAACTGAAAAATGTTTGAAGATTTTGTTTTCCTTTGAATCACTTAACTAATATTTAGTTGTATAACCAGTGTTTCTGAGAACTGCTGTACATCTGTGTTGTATGGAGTCAACCAACTTCTGGCCCCTGTGAACAGGTATTCCAGCCCAGGATGATTGGACTACATTCCATAGTTCTTCTCTATTTCTTGGTTTTGCCACAGAAACTGCATTTTTGATGTCACCCCACAAGTTTTAGATTGGATTAAGATTCGGGGTTTGGGCTGGACACTCCATAACGTTAATCTTGTTGGTCTGGAACCAAGATTCTGCACGTTTACTGGTGTGTTTGGAGTCGTTGTCTTGTTGGAACACCCATTTCAAGGGCATTTCCTCTTCAGCATAAAGCAGCATGACCTCTTCAAGTATTCTGATGTATTCAAACTGATCCATGATCCCTGGTGTGCGATAAATAGGCCCAACATCCCCATACCATGATGCTTGCACCACTATGCTTCACTGTCTTCACAGTGTACTGTGGCTTGAATTCAGTGTTTGGGGGTCGTCTGACAAACTGTCTCTGGCCATTAGACCCAAAGAGAACAATCTTACTTTTATCAGTCAACAAAATGTTGGCAATGTCTCTTTAGCCCACTCAATGTGCTCTTTGGCAAATTGTAACCTCTTCAGCACGTTTTTTTTTCAACAGTAGGACTTTGCGGGGGCTTCTTGCAGATAGAAGACGCCTATGTGAAGCCAATCTAACGGTAACAGTACTCACAGGTAACTTTAGACCTTCTTTGATCTTTCTGGAGCTGATTGTTGGCTGAGTCCTTGCCGTTTTGGCTATTATTCTATCCATTTGAATGGTGTTTTTTTGCTTTCTTCCACGTCTTTCAGGTTTTGGGTGCAATTTTAAAGCATTTGCAATCATTTTAGCTGAGCAGCCTATCATTTTCTGCACTTCTTTATATGTTTTCCCCTGTCCAATCAACTTTTTAATCAAGGTACACTGTTCTTCTGAACAATGTCTGGAACGACCCATTTCCTCAGAATTTCAGAGAGAAATGCACTGTAACCAGCACGTACAACATTTTCTGCCTTCCTTCCTTAAATAAGGGCAATAATTGCCACCTGTTTTTCAAAGAATGAATGACCTCACTCATTGAACTCCACACTGCTATTATTTTGAACATGCCCCTTTCAATTAGTGATTCAATTACAGAGAATCAGCAGCATGCATGTCATGACTGTTGGGTCTGTTGGATTTCTATCACTCTACTACATCTGGTAGTAAATTTGCCATGTAGAAATATCATTTGTACCAAAAACAGTGATTGATCAGGTTAGTGATGTCTGACTGCTATTATTTTGAACACAACAGTATGTATAATGTGCCACTAATTTCCACAGCAGAAAACATGCCAGAAATCTGCATGGAAATTTTCCTATGCATGTCAACGTGATTGTAGAAACCCCATTCACATGCATAAGATTCAGATTGCATGTGAATTTGGGTATAGAATACATGGCACAATCTGCATGAAAATTCCAAAGTGTGTACATATTCTTAAAAAGTTGCATATCTTTCCATCATCTAAAAGCTGGTACATCCCTTTAAAGGGGTTGTCCAGGTTTATATATTGCTGGTTTATTCTCAGGATAGGCTATCAATATCAGATCTTCAAGGGTTGAGACACCCCAAACCCTTGCTGATCAGCTGTTTATCTTGTAGCCACACAGCTCCGTTCATCATGTAGTGCAGGAATCAGCAACCTTCGGCACTCCAGATGTTCTTAAACTACAACTCCCAGAATGCTCCATGACCCTGAGGATAGATCATCAATACTAAAAGCCCGGATCACCCCATTAAGTTTTCTGGGGATTTAGTTGTGGATTGTTTCTGCAGCATGTAGGTGAGATTTTGTAAAATCTAATCCACTTTGCTGCTACTGTAATGTGCTGTGGATTTTCCTGCATGGAAATGAAAGAGATAAAATCTGCACCATATATGCCAAATGTGAACAGACCCTTACTATTTACCTTGCCACATAAACTAGTGCTAAAATGCAAATGCATGGCCAGAATATCCCATCCACAAGAACACACTCATGATCAGGCATAGATGACTAAATACATGATGCAAGTGCTACAATGATAGCAGCTGATGACAGTCAATAGCACTAAGCAAGCAAGGTGTGAAAATACGCCACTTTTAAGTGACACCTCCGTACATCACTATTCTAGAGGACAAAAATATAGACAACACAGACGTAAGGGAAAATACAAGGGAAGGAAACTTGTACCGCTGCCATGTACCTGCACTTATTGAATATGCGACAGGAAAGCTAGGAAGATAACGCTGAAGCACTCTAGAAAAAAATCCACGTAGCAATCACATCCCCTCCACAAACAAAGACTGTGTCTAATTGAACTGCTGCCACTATATGGTGGACTCAGATAACACCTTCCCTTTAGAAAGCCACCCAGAGACCCAGAATGCATTGGCACACTTGTATTGTGAAGCCAGTTATGGGATAACAGGCTTCATTTAAATCATTCTTTCAAAATGCTTTATGGCTTTTATCTCGTGTCTAGTTTTATTATTGCAGTCACATGCAGCAGGCAGAAGCAAAGAGTTGTACATCTGTAACACTGTAAGAACGAACCACCGCAGCCACACTGTGAATGGAGCCCGGTGAGGTGACAGAAAGCTGGTCCCTTTAAAGATGGCAGGGGGAAAAAAAAGCTTCACAAACAAATAGATCATCTGCATACACGTCAAAGGATAAATGCTTACATGCCTTCTGCCAATTCAAGTTTCAAGGTCATATTTAAGTCAGAGGCAAACTGTAAAGCCAAAAGGTTCTGTGTACCACAGCGAAGAAAACATGATAGACTCCCATTATAAAGACAGCGAAGTGGAAGAAAGCGGGAACAATCAAGAACATAAATCACACATCAAGATCTCAGACTACCAACTCTAGCAGAGAACCCAGACTGTCTCATGGTTCAATAGGTTTTTAAGAAATGTCTATTTGGCCGAATTGTACAATTATAATGAGAACATATCCTCTGTAAGGAAAAATGAGAATATTGGGAACATACATTTGCCTTATAGGTCAGACATAGAGAGATTAGCAAATTGCTCAAAGTTTGATCCGACTGACTCGAAAGTGCTCCGGCCTTAAAGTATGTGTATGACACTCTGAGGTCTCCTAGGAATCATTTTTTTCACTCGTCTCCCAGTTTTTCAAAAATATTTTATTATTTTCCCTCTCACTGGCCAAATTTTGCCCACATCAAACAATCAAAAATTCACTTTAATCGGGCCGCAAAAGATGCTGACAACACGCAGAGTCTGTTCTGCGGGCCCACAAAGAAAATAGAACATGTCCTATTCTTGTCCGTATCACAGACAAGGATAGGAATGCTCTATTGAGGGCCAGATGTACCGTCGGAGGTTGGTGGATCCACAACTTGAGGATCACAAAACGTACAAGGTCGTGTGTATGAGGCCTTACAGTGAGGATACATTATGCCACAAGGAGTTATGGAGGGGCATGCCCACCAGGGAGGCTAAAGAATTTCTTAACAGGGTATCTCAGGATTCTATTATTGAAACCTATCCTCAGGATAGGCCATCAATATGAGATATCGGGTTCTGACACCTCGCACAACCGCCAACCAGCTTTTTCAGAGTAACTCGGACACTGAAACTACACAACCCAGTCCATTTTGTAGTGGACTCCGCTGAGAACCACATCACTCCTACCATTGAAGTGAATGGGTGCAGCACTGCGGTCACAGGCTCCACTCACTACACAATGGAAGCTGCTGTGTAGTCCAGCGCTGCTACTCTTAAACAGCTAATCTGGGAGTGTCGGAACCTGCCGATCATATATTGATAGCCCATCCTAAGGATAAGCTATCAATATTAAGATGTTAGAAGACCACGTTAATTCTACAATTGGCTGCATCTACCGAATGGTTTCAATAATATAGCTATTTTATAGGTAACACATAGATGAGTGAGAGCTGAAATCTAAGCTGTCATAAGGGACTATATTGGCTACACTGGATCAAACGCTATCTAGAAAGCAGAGCTGCATTTTATTATTACCACCACCTTATGTTTCACCTTGGACTTACTGTAAACATATTTTCTTAAGGGCCGAGAATCCACCAGATAATCGCTAAATAGCATTCACAGAAACACTCGTTAGTGATTATCTGGCGGTGTAAAGGTGCCGCCAATTACCCGAAGAACGAGCAAAGCGCTTGTTCATCGGGTTTTTGCATTTTTTCACGCGGTCACCTAAATCACCGCTTGCCAGCAGCAGATTGTGCTGTCTAAACTCGCTCTTCTGCCGGCAAACAATGAGTCTGTATGGGGACAAGTGATGGCATTAGCGATCGCGCCTCCCCATACTGTGGAGGAGGTCGCTGCATGTAAATGCAGTGCTCACCTCCACTAACAAGCAGGTGATTGTCAGGAGGGAACGCTTCCTTCCCGACAATCACCTGCTGTATCGTCCGGTGTAAAGAGACCTTTAATTTTTCAGAGAATTTCCAGTAACCTGAAATGTTTGATGATCAGGCATTTTTTGGGCCGCAAGAAAGTCTTATTAAAGGGGTTGTCCAGTCAAAGGCACCCCTAAGGCCAGTGATTGGCTGCTACGGTTATGTGTTGTTGATAAGACGTCACCACTGCAGCCAGGTGAATAGAGCCCTGCTTGGAGAACCGGAGTGGTGGCACATGATCTGTCAGGTAGATACTTACCAGTTCATTATTGCAGGTGGATCCCTAGTATTGGATGGTTTAAAAGCATTTTACATTAATATCTGAGAATTATCTATACTGCAGTTACATTAAAAAGCTGACAAATGACCAAGTAGGCTATTCTCAACTATAATGCAACTACCGGTACATTCTCCAAACTTCAGAGATTACATGGTCATAATTTTAAATATTCTTGAACTTTTTTTTTTTTACCTTCTAAAATGTAGAAAAATCTCAGCAGGAATAGAGATGAATGGTAAATGGATTTGATGCATGTGGCACAAGGCCGGCTGCAGTCCGAGCTCTTGCAATAAGCAGAGCACCTGTATCCCAATGAAATGATGCAGACTTTCAGCCTTCCAAACCAAACCAAATTCCTATTCAATGACAAAAATCTGAGATCTTGGAAATTGTGAAAACAGATACACAAATGATATTAAATAATTGTTTTACTACACGAGCATACCCTCTGCAAACGGAATACCGCTTTAAGCTGCAGCCTCTGAATCTAGTCTTTCCTGGCAGATGTCAGTCTCTGGGGATTTATCTACTGACTCCATATATAGTATAGGCTAGTGATACAGCAATAATCACACAAATGGTATTGTTACTGGAGTCTGATTGCTATGGAATTTTACAGCATCACCTAGATGTTTTCAGTTACTGAATGGCTGTTTTCTGAATCATTGCAGTTTATGGGGCTACTCAATGGCCAGGGAAAAGCAGCCGTCAAAAAATCGGAAATGTCCTATTTTTGGATGTTTTGATGGCCAGGCGGACCCCAGTGAAATCTAACAGCCGTTTAGACAGACATAAATCTGTCTGTCTAAGAGCTATTAAAAAGGGTACACTATGTAAAAAAATAATAATACTTAATTCATCACAGGCACTCGCACACACACTCATCCCACCCTGGGGGCAGCAGGACCAGACGTTCAAAGTTTCGTGACGTTTCATGATCACACGGAGTGTCAGGAACTGCTGCCTCCACTAGGTGGGAGGCTGTTGGGGCACAAAGGGGGCTATACTATATATGGGGGCGCAACAAAGGGGGCTTTTATAGATACTGAGGACACAAAGGGGGGCATTATTTATACTGGAGGCACTATGGTGGACATTATATACTGAGGGCACTGCAGGGGTTGGGGTTTTAAAAAAAAAGGCAATAAGAATCCATCCATTTTTGTCTATTTTTAACAAATGTTAAAAAACGGGTGCAAAACAAACTTTAAAAACAGATGCACAAACAGAAAATGTATGCAAACACTGATGCAAAATGACAGTTTGTCTGTTTTTAATCAACGTTTTCTTTTGTGTGGAATGTGGTCTAACCTTTTACTGCTATTGTAGGTTCACAATCTTTAGATGGTGCTTTTTTTTCTGCACTGTGTGAAAAAGGTTTTCTAAAACGTTCAATTATACCACAATAAGGCCTCGTTCACATTTCTGTTTTTCACAGACAATTGCTATCAGCAATTTCCAAGGACAGAAATATTGATTTTAATGTGTATGTTGACACATCAGTGGTTTTCCACTGACTATGGGCTCATGCACATGACCGTATGCCCTCCGAGACATTATGAGTGCGGGACAGTAGCCCTGTGGGAGGCCCGATGCGCACAGCATCATAGTAACCTATGATGCTGTGCGCTCTCGTGCGCACAATGTATGCCGCTCCGGGACATATGGCCCGCTCACAGACCGTATGTCTCGGAGGGCATACGTCGTGTGCATGAGCCCTATGGGTTAGTGGAAAAATCACAGAGACATGCACTACTTAGGTCTGTGAAACAAACCGAACATGCCTATTGAAGTCTACGGGTCAGTAAAAAATCACTGACACAACGCGGATGGCATCCGTGTTCTGTCAGTGCTTCAGTGTTTAATTAAATGAATTTAATCCATTCTATTTTAGGAAAAAAACACATTCGAAAACTGATTTAAAATGCTACATGAGTAGATTTAGGACCACCAAGGATAAGTTAGGTCACCACAGAACCACAAAGAATCTTTTTCACTTAGAACTCATTGTAAGTGAATATAGTACAGTTAAAGAGGACCTTTCACTAGAATAAAACATCTAAACTAACTATACAGACATGTAGAGCCGCGCCCAGGGATCCCCCTGCACTTACTGTTATCTCCCGTTATAGCCTCCGGTATCTTCATAGTTAGGCTCCACCCAGGGGAACCTGCCGGTGTCTCATTCTCCCATGCTGTAGCGCTGGCCAATCGCAGCGCTCAGCTCATAGCCTGAGAGAAAAAAAAGCTGGCATGTCTGTATAGTTAGTTTAGATGTTTTATTCAAGTGAAAGGTCCTCTTTAATTCCAGTAACGCACAAGTGATGGCCTCTCTGACTGCAGTTGTTCACTTTTCACATATTTGACATTTAGCCCAGACTGCCATGAAGACTTATTTCGACCATGATTTGTGTCTGCATAGTTTGCTGCCTAGACATATTTGGCTCCTCACTTTTCCAGTGCCTTCCCATCTTTTTACCAAACTACAAAAAATTCCCTGTCCCGTTACTGACTCATTGGCCCCATTACATACCTGCTCTCATGCCCCTTCTCTCACGCACACTGCTCCCTATGCCCCTTCTCTCACGCACAGTGCTCCCTATGCCCCTTCTCTCACGCACACTGCTCCCTATGCCCCTTCTCTCACGCACACTGCTCCCTATGCCCCCTTCACTCACAGACTGCTCTACACGGTCCCCTTTTTCTACAGATTGCTTCCTATGCCCCCTTCACACACACTGCACCACATGGCTTCCTTCCTCAAAGACTTCTCCTCATGTTGCTTTTGGTTAACCAGACGGTTTCCCATGAGAAGAGGGTTGCACCTCATGCGTAAACTGTGACCGGTAACGGAATGCCCCAAGATTAGAGCTGCTTTCTGGAGAATGTTCTGCTGGACAGGCTGTTGTAGGCACTTATGTGAACATGGAAATCAAAGCAGCTCCCTTCTGCAACGAGAGTTCCACGTGGATCCTGCACGTACAAGGGATAAGGCCAGGTGCAAAAAATGCAGATCCAGGGGCCTTATTTTCCACAATTTATTGAAGGAACATCATGTGCCAACTGAAGTTGCACGAAAGGTGTTGCACCAGTCCTATGCTTTTAGTTTAGTTTTCAATACAGTTTCTTTTGGAAACAGCGCATCCGATTTGCATTTTGTTGTTCTTGGCCTCATCCTTTCTGCACACAAACTGCTACACATGCCTTCCCTCTGTCATAGACTGATCCCTCTCCGCACAGATTGCTCCCTATTTGTCACATTACCTTACAGTGACTTGTATCATTAGCAGGAAGCTACAATGATCATGGTGCAGAGCAGTACTATTGGGGTCCTTGGTAATAGGGGTGCCCAGCATGCCCTCCTAACTATGCCCCTGTGCACAGGGCGTGCAGGGGGTGTGACGATCAAAATGCTCAGTAACGTGTGGATATTTTGGCATTACCTGTGGTGTTAAGTAGCTCTAGTGTACAGAGGACATTAAACATTTGCACTTAAAGGACAGCAGAGAAAGCGTGGCCCTGGTAAGTTACATTTTTTAGTGTGTCAATTTCACAAAGTATAAAATTCCCTTCCCATACAATCCTATATTATATGCTATTGTATGTATAAAAAAAGTATGCCTAACGTGTGCAGCTTCTGCTAGATGCAGATCTCCAAACAACATTGCCTCTGTTCAGGACTGTAAGACGTGTACTAAATCGTACCCTTTTCAATATTTCTTCTCTGTTCGGTTTGATACCTACTACTACACTACTTTGGCTTTCATTCTTGCTGAATACATTTGCATACATTTTCTGCAGAGAAGGAAAAACATAGATAATCACAGAGAGGGAAAAGACACTGTTATCGGTTACCAAAATCTGCAGTGCCAAAATGTGGTTTCAAGGGCATAGGGTTAATAGTTTAATTTGCCACAGTCTTTGGGGAGGCAACTTGAATATACACACAGAGATTCTCGAGATTGAAGTGCTGCAGGGTTCAGAGAGGGAGAAAAAAAGCTCTACACTTGTCCAACATCTTAGAACAAGGCAAGGAAAAAAGTCGATTCTGCTTTCATGGTTTTGAATCTGAAAAAAACTCTCTTCGGTATTGTCTGAAGGACAATTAAATCATTCCTGAGCTCAGCACCCAGGGACTGCCAGCTCATGCCGAGTTTAATTTTCTAGTTATTTGAAAGGAAAATAACTCCCACTAGGCCAGTGGACGGAAGTGCCCCATGTCAGGAAATGATTCTCTTTTCATTTCCTCTTCTGTCAATGAATTCTGCTCATGGTTATGGTCTGGAGCTGGCCCAGATCCACACAGAAGCCAACCAGAAGCCTTTTGTACTCAGACGTAAATCGGATGATAAATTTACTACGTAACGCAAAGGAACAGTTGGCACCAAGAATGCTTAACTCTTTCCGACTAGTGGTTACAGCTGAAAAAGGCAGATGGAAAAAATTTCTAACAGTGTGCATGGCAATGAATGTATCAGACTAGATCACAGCAGTCTACAACAACTAAATAAAATATTACAATTGAAATCCATCCATATGAAAAAGCACAGGTAAGAGAAGCGTACAAGAAGCGTTTGCTACTATAGCTCTTCATTAAAGTGCTCCTCCGACTGCCTGAAAAATATTTTTTCATACAGTTTGCTAAGCAAGACCTAAATATGCACCATGGTACACAGGTAATACCGCCAGTGCCTCTAGACTGAGATGGAAAAACCTGCCAGCCTCTCCCTCGGCTATAGTCAGCATTTATATATACTCCCCCTGCATATGAAACTTTGAAAAGAGGGGAAGAGTTTTGTTGTCTTCTGACTATTCGTATAACGCCCCCTCCTGGCCAGACCAACAAAAAGGAAGCATACTTAGCTGCTCCCTGCTGCTGGGTCCCAGCTCATTTGCTCCCTGTCCTCAGCTTCCTCGCTCAGGTCGCCCCGCCGTCAACATCCAGCTTTAAGCCGTTACAGTCAATCACTGGCCGCAGCGTCGACCTGCTCCCCTCGCATTAGGCCAATGGTTACAGTTGCAGCAGCTACGGTTGCAGATGTCGACACCAGGGGACACATGTGAGGTAGTCGAGGACAGGGAGCGAAGGAGCAGGTAAGTATGCTTCCCTTTTGCAGGTCTGGCCATGAGGGAGGTTTGCCAAAAAAACACCTAAAAGGTGACCAAAGGAAACCTATCAAAAGGTAGGGAGCCAATAAACCAGCAGCATGTTTTTTTATACAGCTGGGATTTGGCATTAACCATTCAGCATCAAAACTATATCAAAATTATACTTTACTAGAGATGAGCCTGAGATTCTTTTCCAGAGGCAACCAGCTTCACTGCACATGTGCCGAGGTGTACTATCCCTGATTACATCTGTGCATTGTGCACGAGTCCCAGACTCCTCTCCGGTAAGGCTACTTTCACACTCGCGCTTTGGTTTCAGTTTGTGAGATCCGTTCAGGGCTCTCACAAGCGGTCCAAAACGGATCAGTTTGCATTCTAATGCATTCTGAATGGAAAAGGATCCGCTCAGAATGCATCAGTTCAGTCTCCATTCCGCTTTGGAGGCGGACAACAAAACGCTGCTTGCAGCATTTTGGTGTCCGCCTAACGATGCGGAGGCAAATGGATCCGTCCTGACACACAATGTAATTCAATGGGGACGGATCCGTTTTCACCGACACAATATGGCACATTAGAAAACGGATCCGCCCCCCATTGACTTTCAATGGTGTTTAAGACGGATCCATCTTGGCTATGTTAAAGATAATACAAACGGATCCGTTCTGAATGGATGCAGACTGTTGTATTATGGGAGCGGATCCGTCTGTGCAGATCCATGATGAATCCACACCAAACGCGAGTGTGAAAGTAGCCCAAGTTCCAATTTACTGAACCGACAACACAGAGATGATACGCAAAACGAGGTTTAGATATAGGCTAGTTTGGAATGTATGACAACATGCTGGTGGTTTGGTGGCTCCAACCCTTGTGACAGCTTGATAAATAATGGAGATGACAATTATATAGTGTTTGGCCTTTGGCACAGATATCCAAGTCATTTCTATCATTTCTAGGTATGACTAATTTGTTGAATGAGGAGTATGAAAAAAAAGTAATTTTGCAGTCAATACCCATTTCACACAAATAAAAAAATGATAGACGTGAAGGGATGGCCAGCTGGGCCCAAGATATGAAAGTGTCAGTGGAACAAAATAGTGCGATAATGATGTTGCTCATTAGAGTAATGTCAATGATGTAAAGGGATCAGGCCTCCATTTTCATAACATGCCAGTATACACTCAACTGATGTTGGTTATATACTAAAAAAAACTATAAATTTGTTCTCATCAATGTGGATCATTGCTAAGTGTAGCTACATTGGGGGGGTGGGCGCACTGACACCCATTTCCCGGTGCACTACTAGGTCTAAAGGACCCTCTGCAATAAGAGAAGACGCCAATAATAAAAATGGAACATATATACGGTATATAGGGAATCTATTACAGATATTTTACACTGGGGCCTAGGAGACTAAAGACAAAGTATTTTTTAGACAGAAAACTAAAAGGGATGTTGGAAAAGTAGTTTGTCTAATAAAATTACTGGAACCTTATTTGTATATAATCTAGGGCTTCACCTCTTTAGTCTCCTAGACCACAGTGCAAGAAATATGTAACAGATTCCCAACGTTTTCTGTGCCAGAAAATGAAAAGGGATGATGGAAAAGTAGTCTGCTTGGAGACCAACAATAAATGCACAATTATTCTGTCCTCTCTAAATGCAAGAGCTCAACATGGTCCCAGAGGAACGAAACCACTGTCCAAACGGAGAGCACTCGAGCATGAAGTGTCTGCATCCTCTCATTTCTCACTGTTCTGGTAGAAGAAGAAACCCGCCAACTTTAGACTCCTGCTGTCTCCCGCATTCGCAGTTTCCGAATCTAAACTGCATTTAGGATGATAGAAACATGAAAGCTATTTAAAAAAGAAAAGGGGGAATGCAGCCAGGCAAGCCGAGACTCAGAGCTAATTTTTCTTGATCTTTAACTTGGTACATAGGCAGAAATGCTTGGCTACCTAGCGGCCGACCTATATGTCCCACTGGACTAGCATGCTCCACATGGGGTGGTTTGACAGCTATATGGTCAGGAGCTAAAAGTTGTTGCTATGGCAACTACCTCCATTGCACGGATACAAATGAAGACTGACAATATGGGCTTTTCTTGCACATTGCACAGCATATCCCAGATCTCTCAGTTCACTTTATGTCTTTCTGCAATTTAGTCTCCCCAGATAAAAAAGGCTTTGAATGAGGTACCTTTATTATACATGTCAGTGATGATCGTAAAAAGGGAACGCAGGCATGTAATGGGAGACAGCCTTAACTCACCGTGGCATTACACAGCCCATAGCTGAATCATGGCATGGCATAGGTAAAGGGCGTAAAACAATGGAGGGAGCTGACTGACCTTGTACACACCAGTCTTAGGCTACTTTCACACTAGCGGCTTTTGTATATCCGTCATGGATCTGCAAAAACGTTTCCGTTACAATAATACACCGCATGTATCCGTCATGAACGGATCCGGTTGTGCCATGTCTTCTATAGCCACGACAGATCAGTCTTGAACACCATTGAAAGTCAATGTGGGGCCGGATTTGTTTTCTGTTGTGCCAGATTGTGTCATAGAAAATTGACCCATCCCCATTGACTTACATTGTGTGTCAGAACGGATCCGTTTGGCTCAGTTTCGTCAGGCGGACAGCAAAACGCTGCAGGAAGCGTTTTGGTGTCTGCCTCCAAAGCGGAATGGAGACTGAACGGAGGCAAACTGATGCATTCTGAGCGGATCCTTTTTTTTTATTCAGAATGCTTTAGGGCAAAAACTGATCCGTTTTGGACCGCTTGTGAGAGCCCTGAACGGATCTCACAAACTGAAACCAAAACACCAGTGTGAAAGAAGTGCATCAAATAATATCTGCAAAGGCCTCTTAATAAATCTAGTGCATCTCCTGGAAGTCTGTGCACCATAAAGCAAATCTATGATAACTATGAGCTGCACAGATTTGAGCAATAGCTGCTTGCGACAATTACATTAAATCTGTTGGGCCTCAGGAGGCCTCGCCCCTCTTGCAACATCCTGCAGAGTCTAATTTTTGCAAAATGCTGCTTGAGCAGAAGTTTGCGACTATAGTTCACCAGAAAAGTGGCATATATACTAAGTATGCAGCAATGTATCTCAGAGAGCGGTCGGGTTTCATCGGTTCTGTTTGTCATTTCTCGCATTGGAGTACGGGTCCATAGAAAGTATATGGGATACCCACACTGGAGATGCCAAGCAAAGCTGATGAAACCTAACAGAACGGTGCGCTCTGAGAAGTGCTGCTGCATGACTGTGCCTTCACCAATGGTTTAAGGTCCCTTTAAACTGGCCTCCGGTAAAGAGAAAGGACAATCAAGCTGGCCCCATAAACATCTGATTAATGGCGGACCTCAACAAAATCAGTACGCTCTGCAGACATTTTTTATCTAGTTTTACAAAATACAAGAACCTGCTGGAAGCTGGCAGGATTAAAACAGAGATTCAACAACAAAACGACAAAGGCTTCTCACCCAGTTAAAGGGGTTGTCCGGGTTTAGAGCTTCACCCAGGCAGCCCCCCTGACTTGAGCATTGGAGCCATTCATGCTCCGATGCTCTCCTTTGCCCTGCGCTAAATTGCGCAGGGCAAAGGCATTTTCAGGAGTTCCGGTAACGAACCAGGCTCTCCATGGGGCTGCCAGGAAGCCTGGTGATGTCATCGGCACTGATGGGCGGGCTTTAGCGCTGGCCTAGCCAGTAAAACGGCTAGGGCAGCGCTAAAGCATGCCTATCAGAGCCAGTGCCCTGCGCGATCTAGCGTAGGGCAAGGGAGTGCATCGGAGCATGAACTGCTCCGATGCTAACATCAGGATGACTGCCTGGGTGAAAATATGGGTATGTTCAGCTCTGAACCCGGACAACCCCTTTAAGCCAGCACTCGCTGCTCTGCACTGATGAAGGGCGATCACCCCAAAACAGCTGTCTGCAGATGAGGTTCTGGCTCGGCTATAATCTTAAGACATATCTCAAGTCCTGTTTGACAGGTCAAACATTGACTTAAAGGATACCTACCTTCCAACTGGTGGCACCAAAGGCACAGCTTTATTTTCTTCTTTGTAAAGAGTTAATCTGCATACTAAAAAGATAACACTAGGAGTAGCATCAATTTGTCATGACTTTACTGACTATGGGTTCTCCAAATCAGAATACAAGATTATTGCCTAGGTTCTAAACCAGCAGACTCAATTTTCTTTATCAGGTTTGGAAAAATTATTAGCCCCATTAACATGTTCCTTATGAGCCAAGACAAAGGTCTCTGCTAAAAAAAAAAAGTAATAAGTACTGACCTAACTGCAACCCACACTCAAGAGGAGATGCTACAGGCATCTATTTAACCCATTCATTACTGGCTGATCGCCAAAGATTGTGGAACGGTACCATTTTCCCCTTGGCTCTGATTTTCAGCAATCTTGTTATTCACAGCTAAGCGTAATGGAAAAAATTGACTGTGTTTGCCTGGTGCAATAGGCCATGACACTGTTTACACAGAAATAATAGCCAAACTGTGATGGATTCTAAAGCTCCATTACAGTAAAAGATTTCAGAGAGAAAAGCAGCTGAAAGAAAGTGGAGGGAAAGAGGTAATAATTGTTTTCTTGTTTAGCTTAAAAAGTCTGTGATGTTAAAGATCAATGGGGTGCCTGCCTGAGGCCATAGGTTTTAGCAGGTCCTGATCTCTGACATCATCTACTCCAAAAGGTGAACGTCACTGTACTAAGCTTTAGATCATAGACATTTACCACAGGCACTAGATTATTCCAACACCCTTACAGGTACTGAGCGAGAAATACCAGTACAGTAGAAACGTTATAGACCAAAGCAACTTTACAGCTGACTCAAAGAACATTAAAAATTCACATTAACAGTATGAAAATCAATAGTGACTCAAGAGTCAATATACACTGAACCAACATGCCTTCTATGAGAAGGAGTAATCCAATAACAGACCAAGGAAGCCACAGGGCAATCCAATTCCCTGTGGCTCCTTAGCAGCCTCTCAGCAGACATGTCTGTTTTCTGACAGCCTGCATCTGCTAGGCCACAGGCAGCATGGAGTAGGTCTTCATAAAGCAGCAAGTTAATGGATAAACAGGACAACAGCAGGAAATTAAATTCCACTTCACTCTCTATTGACAGACTACCATCACAAATATTAGGGAATTCACATACATTTCCCCTTCGGCACTTGAATGGCATATTGCATGGATATGCCATCAATGTCAGATGGGTGCAGTTCCCACCGCTGGGGCCTGCTCCCATCTCCAAAATGACTCACAAGTGAACGTAGACCAGCTACCATCCATTCAGTGCTATGTGAGCTCCAAAACCAGCTATGTCCCATAGCAATGAATGGAAAACAAACCACGCGTGTGTAGTGTGCTTTTGTTCACTTTGGGGAGTCCATTCTGAAGACAGGAGTAGGTCACCACGGTAGGACCTACACCTATTTGACATATACAAGCAATATGCCATTATAGTCCCAGAGGGGAATACCCCTTTTAGCGTAGGTTCTACAGTCTACCTACACTTCAGTGACTCGAGTAAAAAACTTCGGAGGATCATGCTATAAGTTCAAGCTGAGCAATAGTTTATACTATATACCAAGGCCTACCAAGGCTAGGATGGGAACGTCAGTCCAGGCCCTCAATATAGGGATTTGAGAATGATTCATTCAAACAAAACATGAAAAAATGCAATATACTGTAGTTTGACTACCTATAGTAAAGTTCACGCGAGAGGCATGTTTATCCATATATTGTATAACACAAGACAACAATCAATAGACATATCCACATTTGACAGATCCGTACAGTGCTGTAGGGAAGAAAAGGCTTGTGTTTGGGGGGAGAGGGCACAGAAGACGCAGATAGACAGATGTAAAGGAGTTCTGCACGTCCACATAAAATGCCAGGTAGGCAACTGAAGAAATCTTCAAAAACAAACCAAGTGAGGAAGGCATTTAAATTATTTACAGCTACTCTCATTATTTCCTGTGACAAAACCCAGCAAGGAGTAGATTGGTGGAACTGGCTGCTGGCATTTGCAATATCCGTTGCAGATTTCAAAAGATGAGCACCCTGTTTGAAATCCTGGCCTCTGCTTACGGCAGGCCATATCGCTTTAGGTCATATATGCATACAAAAGAAGGGATGCTGTGCAGCCATTATGCTCCACATATTAATCTGTTGTTAGACAGCAGGTTGTATAGAGAAGAGGTTAGCTTCAGATGGGAAAATCCTGTGGAGAGGACATTAATTTTTCAGAAGTTTTAAGGTGTTGGCCTTTCAAATGCTGCCAGGGAACGTTCTTGTAATAATCACGATCAACAAATTTCGCAGACACCACGGCACAGTTCATAGACACTAGAGTCACTGTCCATTGTCTGTGGTGCAAAAAGATTATATAACAAAAAGGCATGGTGGAAAATACACGGGTAGATATTCCTAAAGTTGCACACTAACTGCGCATTTACACTCTCCGAGGAGAGGCCGGTTGTCGGGAAGCGTTCCGGCCCGACAGTCGCATGCTCATTAAGTGGAGGTGAAGCAATGCATTTACATGCAGCAATCATCTCCACAGTATAAGACCGAGGGATCGCTGCTGCCATCGCTTCTCCCCATACAAAACCATTGCTACTGGGCAACAGATGGACAATAGTATGGTCCATTGGTCTTCTGTCAGGTAGTCCATTGGTCATGGAAGGCTCTATAACAGAGCCTCTGACACAGATGTGAACATGGCTTAAAGTGCTTACCCCATGTAAAAAATGAAAGTCAGACATCAAATAACAGTCTCTTTCTAACAAAGCTAGAATGAGTCCTATACGGCACATGGATCAATAAATCTCCCCCTTCATTGCTCCATTTACTCTGCTAGATTTATATCAAGCTGGCAGCTCAAAAGGGAGTGTCCCATCTACTACAGCTCAGGGGACATGTCCTTTCTGCTGCAGCTCTCTCCCTATCACAATTCAATAGGCAGGTGAAGGATGAAACTGAGCATGTGCGGCCATCTCAGTGAGCTGGACAAAGAAATAAGAAAAAAAAAAAAAAAACAGCGGGTGGCACTATACAGATACATTTTAATGAATAACTCAGTGGCTATGCGAAATTTTTAATTACATGCAATTACAAAAGTGTTCAGATCCAGGTGCTGGTTTGAAAAATGGAAAATGCTCGTTCCTCCCCGCCTGCTATTGCCCCCCCCCCCAGATGTTTTGACGAGGGTGTCGGGGAGAGTGGGATAAGTATGACCAGTATGAGGGGCCTGGGCATTGATTGGGGGGGGGGGGGGCATTGTAAGGGTTGGATTACACCTTTAATGACAGATTTATTCCCCAGCTGACTTGAGAATTTGGCATGGGAAAAATAAAAAGTACCTGAGTTAAGTTAAGTTAAAGTACACATAAGGTGACATTCTATGGCACACCTTACATAGTATTAAAGGAAAACTATTAAAGTGACTTACTCTCAGATGTGTTTCTGAACCCTCATGATAAAGAGCATATCATTTATACGTATAGACATAGAAGTAAAAACATCAGTCAACAATTACCACCCAAGCAAAAGTCACAGAACTTCATATTTTATAACATATACAGTCAGGTCCATAAATATTGGGACATCGACACAATTCTAACATTTTTGGCTCTATACACCACCACAATGGATTTGAAATGAAACGAACAAGATGTGCTTTAACTGCAGACTGTCAGCTTTAAATTTGAGGGTATTTACATCCAAATCAGGTGAACGGTGTAGGAATTTCAACATTTTGCATATGTGCCTCCCACTTGTTAAGGGGCCAAAAGTAATGGGACAGAATAATAATCATAAATCAAACTTTCACTTTTTAATACTTGGTTGCAAATCCTTTGCAGTCAATTACAGCCTGAAGTCTGGAACGCATAGACATCACCAGATGCTGGGTTTCATCCCTGGTGATGCTCTGCCAGGCCTCTACTGCAACTGTCTTCAGTTCCTGCTTGTTCTTGGGGCAATTTCCCTTCAGTTTTGGCTTGAGCAAGTGAAAAGCTCAATCGGATTCAGGTCAGGTGATTGACTTGGCCATTGCATAACATTCCACTTCTTTCCCTTAAAAAACTCTTTGGTTGCTTTTACAGTATGCTTTGGGTCATTGTCCATCTGCACTGTGAAGCGCCGTCCAATGAGTTCTGAAGCATTTGGCTGAATATGAGCAGATAATATTCCCCGAAACACTTCAGAATTCATCCTGCTGCTTTTGTCAGCAGTCACATCATCAATAAATACAAGAGAACCAGTTCCATTGGCAGCCATACATGCCCACGCCATGACACTACCACCACCAAGCTTCATTGATGAGGTGGTATGCTTAGGCTCATGAGCAGTTTCTTTCCTTCTCCATACTCTCCTCTTCCCATCACTCTGGTACAAGTTTATCTTGGTCTCATCTGTCCATAGGATGTTGCTCCAGAACTGTGAAGGCTTTTTTAGATGTCATTTGGCAAACTCTAATCTGGCCTTCCTGTTTTTGAGGCTCACCAATGGTTTACATCTTGTGGTGAACCCTCTGTATTCACTCTGGTGAAGTCTTCTCTTGATTGTTGACTTTGACACACATACACCTACCTCCTGGAGAGTGTTCTTGATCTGGCCAACTGTTGTGGAGTGTGTTTTCTTCACCAGGGAAAGAATTCTTCCGTCATCCACCACAGTTGTTTTCCGGGGTCTTCCGGGTCTTTTGGTGCTGCTGAGCTCACCGATGCATTCCTTCTTTTTAAGAATGTTCCAAACAGTTGTTTTGGCCACCCCTAATGTTTTTACTTTTCTCTGATGGGTTTGTTTTGTTTTTTTCAGCCTAATGATGGCTTGCTTCACCGATAGTGACAACTCTTTGGATCTCATCTTGAGAGTTGACACCAACAGATTCCAAATGCAAATAGCACACTTGAAATGAACTCTGGACCTTTTATCTGCTCATTGTAATTGAGATAATGAGGGAATAACACACATCTGGCCACGGAACAGCTGAGAAGCCAATTGTCCCATTACTTTTGGTCCCTTAACAAGTGGGAGGCACATATGCAAACTGTTCTAATTCCTACACCGTTCACCTGATTTGGATGTAAATACCCTCAAATGAAAGCTGACAGTCTGCAGATAAAGCACATCTTGTTCGTTTCATTTCATTTCATATCCATTGTGGTAGTGTATAAAGCCAAAAATGTTAGAATTGTGTCGATGTCCCAATATTTATGGACCTGACTGTACACCTTTCACAGATCAGTGATGCCCGCAGAATATAAAAGACCGCTGTAGCATCAACTGCCAGTGCAACAGTGTTTGCAAAAAAGACAAAATATGCATGTAAATAAAGTAAAAAGGTCTCAGTTCAGATAACACTACATAAAATGCAATATAACATGTTGGCCGTACAAACAAATGATCAAGTAATACATGGAAATAATTTTCTTCATGAGAAGACCCCGTTTAAGGCTAAAAGTGTGAAGTCAACATAATGAATCTCATTACTCCTAGGGAAGCCAGCAAGGGCAGACTTTGTGGTCCACTAATTCTGAAGGGGCGCTTCTAAGGAGGGAGTTTTTATTAAACTAAATGACATTATGTCATAGGACTCCTGAGCTCTGATTCTTATGAAACCTATAGTTGAGCATGCATGCATTTGCAAAGGGCATTTTGATGTTGTGGTGCAGTCCATACGATTGCTGAGTGTTCTAATTTTCTAGTATCTGTAAAAGTAATGTCATTATCGCTACAGCCTTCTTGCTGCTTACTCTGGTCATGTGGCTTAGGTGCAGCTCAGCCCCATTCAAGTGAACAGGAGTAGAGCGCACTTGAGACTGAGACTTTTACTATGATAAGGCCCAAAACAATTTTGGCCTGTCGCAGACTATAGCTAAATGTGTCTTACCATGAAAAAAGTTGCATTTTCCTCCAAAATAAAAACAAAACCAGTCTGATAAATCAGATCCTATATATTCTAGCTCAAATGTATTTTGTTTTTCATAATAAAATTATTCTCTATCCTGGGGTGTACAATACCCTAAATCTGACCATGATGCATTTTTTATTTTTTGGACCAGCAATCTACCAATAAGGGTCTCTCTCTCTCCAGTCCCTTGGATGTTGATTTATTGTAATTTTCCTGAAATCCATTTTTAGATGTTTTAAAAAGTACAGTTCACCTTATGCTGCAGGACGAGTAGTAAGAAAGAAGGCTTTGATCTCTATCATCATTCCTTTTTGGGTCAGATGGATAGAGCAGCACTCAAAAACAAATGAAAAAAGATGAAGTGAACAAAAAGCATACATTTCTGCAAGAGAAGGCAGCAATTTTTTCAGCACATAAAAGTTATTCAGTTCCACTTGGTACTTGATATTTAATGTAATGAAAAACTTAAGACGCGATATTCGCACATTGTGATATGAAGGAAAGGCAATCTTTACACCTTTCTTTAAAATTTGGTCTAATCCAAGATTTGGAAAAATTGGTGGCAAAGTTCTGCAACTTATGGTGTGTAACCATGGCGTTAGAGCATTGGTTTGACTTATAAATACAATTTTGGCCCAGAATTTCCAATATAGTCACTGGCAAACATACTGTGCACACATCCATGCAAAAGAGATCTAGACCATTATTTTAGCAGTCTGAAGAACATACAAGACCAACATACATGGAAGGAGAACTTCCTAGTAGAATGATGACAACAAAAGGGCAGTCATAGATTAATGGATACAGCCTGAACTAACCAGAATCTGATCTTAATTTAACCACCTAAGAGTTTTGCCAGACCTCAGCTCCGGCTTTGGGAAAAGTACTTAACTGATCTGCTCAAGCCCAGCTTGGGCAGAAGGGGAAGGGCTGTTTTAGCTGCTCATATCTCTGTATTGGTGGCAGCTAGAGGCCGGTCTTGTTTGAAAGCTGGCCTTACAGGCTTTCATACAAGAAGAGAATGACAGCAATAGCACAACATCAGCAGGCGATATCGCTGCTAGAAATAGAGTCAGGAATAAACCTGGTACTTTCACTTTAGGCTGCATTCACTGTATCCTAATTTCTAACAGCCATATCTTCCCATGTAGTGAAGATAATGCTGTAATTCTGGTATTGTTTGAAAGCTACACTACAAAGCCCATATCTAGCTGTTACCTATTCCGAGATACAGTGGGGGAAATAATTATTTGACCCCTCACTGATTTTGTAAGTTTGTCCAATGACAAAGAAATGAAAAGTCTCAGAACAGTATCATTTCAATGGTAGGTTTATTGTAACAGTGGCAGATAGCACATCAAAAGGAAAATTGAAAAAATAACTTTAAATAAAAGATAGCAACTGATTTGCATTTCATTGAGTGAAATAAGTATTTGAACCCCTACCAACCATTAAGAGTTCTGGCTCCCACAGAGTGGTTAGACACTTCTACTCAATTAGTCACCCTCATTAAGGACACCTGTCTTAACTAGTCACCTGTATAAAAGACACCTGTCCACAGAATCAATCAATCAAGCAGACTCCAAACTCTCCAACATGGGAAAGACCAAAGAGCTGTCCAAGGATGTCAGAGACAAAATTGTAGACCTGCACAAGGCTGGAATGGGCTACAAAACCATTAGCAAGAAGCTGGGAGAGAAGGTGACAACTGTTGGTGCGATTGTTCGAAAATGGAAGGAGCACAAAATGACCATCAATCGACCTCGCTCTGGGGCTCCACACAAGATCTCACCTCGTGGGGTGTCAATGGTTCTGAGAAAGGTGAAAAAGCATCCTAGAACTACACGGGAGGAGTTAGTTAATGACCTCAAATTAGCAGGGACCACAGTCACCAAGAAAACCATTGGAAACACATTACACCGCAATAAATTAAAATCCTGCAGGGCTCTCAAGGTCCCCCTGCTCAGGAAGGCACATGTGCAGGCCCGTCTGAAGTTTGCCAATGAACACCTGAATGATTCAGAGAGTGACTGGGAGAAGGTGCTGTGGTCTGATGAGACCAAAATAGAGCTCTTTGGCATTAACTCAACTCGCTGTGTTTGGAGGAAGAAAAATGCTGCCTATGACCCCCAAAACACCGTCCCCACCGTCAAGCATGGGGGTGGAAACATTTTGCTTTGGGGGTGTTTTTCTGCTAAGGGCACAGGACAACTTATTCGCATAAACGGGAAAATGGACGGAGCCATGTATCGTGAAATCCTGAGCGACAACCTCCTTCCCTCTGCCAGGAAACTGAAAATGGGTCGTGGATGGGTGTTCCAGCACGACAATGACCCAAAACATACAGCAAAGGCAACAAAGGAGTGGCTCAAGAAGAAGCACATTAAGGTCATGGAGTGGCCTAGTCAGTCTCCGGACCTTAATCCAATCGAAAACCTATGGAGGGAGCTCAAGCTCAGAGTTGCACAGAGACAGCCTCGAAACCATAGGGATTTAGAGATGATCTGCAAAGAGGAGTGGACCAACATTCCTCCTAAAATGTGCGCAAACTTGGTCATCAATTACAAGAAACGTTTGACCTCTGTGCTTGCAAAAAAGGGTTTTTCCACCAAGTATTAAGTCTTTTTTTGTTATACTTTTTTTGAATACTTATTTCACTCAAAGAAATGCAAATCAGTTGCTATCTTTTATTTAAAGTTATTTTTTCGATTTTCCTTTTGATGTGCTATCTGCCACTGTTACAATAAACCTACCATTGAAATGATACTGTTCTGAGACTTTTCATTTCTTTGTCATTGGACAAACTTACAAAATCAGTGAGGGGTCAAATAATTATTTCCCCCACTGTATGAGCAGCTAAGGGTACTTTCACACTAGTGTTATTCTTTTCCGGTTGAGTTCCGTCCTAGGGGCTCAATACCGGAAAAGAACTGACAAGTTTTATCCTAATGCATTCTGAATGGAAAGCAATCAGTTCAGGATACATCAGGATGTCTCCAGTTCAGTCTTTTTGCCTTTTCAGGACGGAGATAATACCGCAGCATGCTGCGGTTTTATCTCCGTCAGAAATTCTGGAACACTTGCCGGAATCTGCATTTTTTCCCATTGAAATGCATTAATGCCAGATTCGGCTCCAAGTGTTCCAGCAAAACGGATCAGTTTTTGCGTTCTGCTCATGCTCAGACAGCAAAAAGAAATAATAAATAAAAATACCGGATACGTTTTTCCGTTTGACACCGGAGAGACGGATCCAGCATTTCAATGCATCCTGACAAATGCCATCAGTTTGAAGACGTTTTGACGGATCCGGCAGGAGGTTCCGGCGACGGAACTGCCTGCCGTAATCCTCTGCCGATAAAGCAGATAGCCCCCTCCCCTTCAGTCTGGGGGAGGAGGGGGGATGCAGATGGAGAGCTGACAGCCTGAAGGAAAGAAAAAAATTATAAAAAATATATAGAAGTTTGCCATTATCATCATTGTACTAACCCACATAATAAAGTTACGATAGCTATAGCACACAGTGGACACTGAATATAAATTCTACAAAATAATGTCAAAATTGCTGTTTTTTTTATTCTCCCCTGCAAAAATTTAATAATAAAAAAGTTATTTAATAAGCTATATAAACCCCAAAATGGTTTCTAAACACCTACAACTAAACCTACAAAATAAAACAAAAAATGTGGAAGAAAAAATTGAAAAGTTATGACTGCTGGAACACAAAGGGGGAAAATGTTACTGGTCCTTAAGGCTAAAATTAATTATGTCACAAAGGCGTTAAAAATGCAATAGTGTCCCCTGAGTTGTGCGCCAACAAGATTTAATGCAGACGCGCATTAAAAAAAAGTTACATTTTTGGGAGGGTTTTTCAAATTCTAATGTGACTGTTAGGAGTTTAAAGAGGAACTGAAATGTATTAAAATATTTTATTGAAATGTTCTAAATAGCTCAAAAATAATTTTTGTAATATACTTTATTAGTCAGTAATACTGTGTTTCCTGCTTAAATAGGCATTCAAAGTCCTGGGTGTCTACGGAGTCTTAAAATAATTATTCTAGTATAGCGCTGCCATGTCAGCGCTGTACAGATTTCAATGGAGGCCACTGCTCATGCTGCACAGGCTGGAGCATAGATCATGTGTGTGCGCCCCTCGGCTAAATTGTGACACAGCATATCTGTATCCTGTTCCGATGTGCCTGTTCCCGCTCCGTGCAGCTCAAGGCTCTCTATAGCACATTGCTACTCCTGTACTGTGTGCAACAGACAGCCTAGAGCTGAGCGGGCTCAGATAGGGGCCTGCCCTGCTCAGCTAAATCCTGGCGTAACACACCTGTACAGGGTACCAATGTGCTGTGTCAGTGTTTAGCCAAGCTTGAGGGGCGCACAGGCAGGAGCAGTGATGTTCGCTGCGGCCCCCTGGGAAAACCATACTAGAATGATTTTAAGACACAATCGTTCCCAGGACTTTTGGTGCCTATTTGAGTAGGAAAACATTATAATTGACAAATAAAGAATGCTATAAAATCATTTTTAGGCTATTTAGAACACTTTAAAAGAACGTTTTTAAAAAAAGTTTAGTTACTCTTTAACGATAATACATGCTCAGTATCTACCTTCTTCTTACGGCACCTGACTATACAATCTGTCACAGATAGATCAACCTATTCACTAATGAACACAGAGGAATTTTCTTCCATTCTATAAAGGCCTAAACATCCTCTTAGACAGATGAATTTTTAATAAGTCAGCACTTTGTATTTTATGTACCTATTAAATTTTAAGTCGGTGAGCCATTGACCCCTGTAATTTTTCAATCGCTCTACCCACGGTGTCAGGGTTGGCTAATTATGACTGAACAGCTGTTTAAGTTGACCTTGCCATCAAGTGGGGAAGCAGATGAAATGCTGTCAGTCTACAAAGATTTAGGAGTTTTGTGATTTCAAATTGATTCACAAGTTAATTACATGGCATAATTCACAGGGTTATTTGGGAACAAACACACTTGGCAGTTCCGCAGCTTGAGAGCCTAAAGCGTGAGATTGCTTTGTTTATTCATATATGGCTCTGACATTCTCTATGCAGAGTATTACAGGTCACGGGAAGCCGCCACGTTGAGGCTCAATTGCGCTAAATACTTCTTAAAGGAGAAAATCAGCTTAAAATAGTGGCGCTGGGACGGCTGTGTTGTCCGAACATAAAAGAGCAGTGGTGCTTAGTTAAAAGACCTGAACCCTTGTGAAATCAATACTGCAGCAGAGCAAGACTTAACAGAAATGTCTAACTAGTCTTAAAGGTGTTCGACCACCATACACTGGGATGCCACTGTACAGTATAATCAGTGGCTACGAAACAAAGTTTGGTGATTTCCCTTTAAATTGAATGACATACCACAGCATGGCGAAAAAAGGCAGCGATTTTTGTTTGTTCTACCTGCTGGCGCCACTAATGCACCAAAGGACGGAAAACAAATCAGGAGGAACAGAGATCCCCTACAACATGTAACCTCTAAAGTGATTAGTTATGGTCCTTCCAGGAAATAACATAACATGTTTGTCAAGGAGGACTGGGACCGTTAAAATAACAGGTCATATAAGTAAAGTTTTATGGAGTGTAGTGTCCAGGACATAACATCACACCTCACAGCATAAGGCTATATTTGATGACCCTTGACCCAGCCAAACGGCAAAGAACCTAACGGCAAACAAGGGCGCCAGTCATTACCTGGGAAGAAATTCTAATCATTTCAACTTATACAATCTGTTCTTTCACTAGAAACAAATGCAATTCACATCAACCTGGTTGGCACATAATGGAGCTTGACTATCAGCCCTATGGATTTAAGAACACTATTTTAATTGGTTAAGTCTACCAAGACATGGCTGAGTAATGTTCAATATACTCATATGCTTATCAGCAGCAACAAAATAGCAGAAAAATTGAAAGTGTGCTTATCCATACTGGAAGAGATTTATCATATCAGATCGGCGGGGTCTGACACCAGTCACCCCCGCTGATCAGCTGTATGAGGAGATGGCGCGCGCTGTGTGCGCACAGTGCACGCTGTCTCCACATACAGCTGATCAGCGGGGGTGCCAGATCTCGGACCCTCACTGATCTGATATTGATGACCTATCATGAGGATGTCATCAATATGAAAAACCCTGGAGAACCCCTTTAATAAAGAGTTTAAGGAGAATTAAAGGGGTATTCTAGTAACAAACATTTATAGCATGTCCATGGAATACAACCACAAAAGATGAGCGCCATGACATACACAACCAGTGAATATATGGATCATTTACAGGGGTTTTCTGCAATAGACATTTATCATCTATTCACGGAAATGGTCTGATCGCTGGACCCTCCTGTTCCCCCTTACTACACAGCCATTGGGGGAGATTTATTTAATACTAGCAGAAAGACCCGGCTTCGCACGGGTATATTTTATCCATTTCATTAAATGTTTCTGTGTGTCGTTAAAAGATATCGACAGTTTCCCCCATAACAGTGACCTCTACAGCACCCTGCCCCACTGTCTGCTGAGCTGTGTATCTAATCCTGTGTGATACTGCCTGCTGAGCTGTGTATCTAATATTATGTTGTGTGATACTGTCTGCTGAGCTGTGTATCTAATCCTATCCTGTGTGATACTGTCTGCTGAGCTGTGTATCTAATCCTATCCTGTGTGATACTGTCTGCTGAGCTGTGTATCTAATCCTATCCTGTGTGATACTGTCTGCTGAGCTGTGTATCTAATTCTATCCTGTGTGATACTGTCTGCTGAGCTGTGTATCTAATCCTATCCTGTGTGATACTGTCTGCCGAGCTGTGTATCTAATCCTATCCTGTGTGATACTGTCTGCCGAGCTGTGTATCTAATCCTATCCTGTGTGATACTGTCTGCCGAGCTGTGTATCTAATCCTATCCTGTGTAATACTGTCTGCTGAGCTGTGTATCTAATATCCTATCCTGTGTGATACTGCCTGCTGAGCTGTGTATCTAATCCTGGCACATCAGATGACTGAATATTTAAGGACCTGCGAACTGCTAAAACTTGTGATCAGTTGGTATGGAAACCTGGAGTAGAACCAGCGAGATTCTATTGGCTGATAAGGGACATGTGACCGTGTGCATGGCAGTTGGGGGCTTCTATTGGCTAATGCAGGTAATTTTTTAGGAATATCTCAGGAACGGTACGTCCTAGAGAGCTGAGACCCCGTCTACAATCTTCCCGGGCACCTGATGTACCTGTGTGCCAAATTTGGTGAAGATCGGTGCAGTTGTTTGGTTGCGCATAGAGAACAGACAGACAGACAGACAGAAACTCATATATATATATTTATTTATATATATATATATATATATATATATATATATATGATTTATTATCAACTGCCTTAGTTTTTCTTAGCAACCAATCAGATTGATCAGTTCATTTTCCAAAGGAGCCCTGAAAAATGAAAGGTGGAATCTGATTGTTTGCTATAGGCATCAGTTTTGATAAATGTCCCCCATAGTGAGGAAGAACTTGTGTGAAGCTGTGGTTGATCATGCACCTTGCTCCATTCAATGTCTGATGCAAACAGTCAGCCAAGGCACTATACTTGGCTGTCTCAAGACTTTAAATGGAACACCACCCACCTGTGGGCCTAGACATAAGAAAGTGGCGAGTCGGTTTTGTGTAGGGAGCCATCTGTATAAGGCTGCCTTGTTGTTAGCGGGGGAGGGGGGGGGGGGACCTCACACAATTTGATCAAAATGTGCACGAAGAACCTCACATTTATAAGAATAGTAAATACAGCAGTAAAACAATGAAAATCAATCCATATGTTCAATGTTGGCATACAACTTAGTGCCCACAGGGTTCTGCTGCATAATTATATATATATATATATATATATATATTTTTTTTTTTTTTTTTTTCATAGAATATGTCATAAAATATCTGATTGGTGGGAATCTGATGATAGCACCCCTACAGATCAGCAGAATCAGGGTCCTGTGTCCCCACCTTGATATAATCAATGATATCCTCAAAGCAAACGCACTGTAAGTGGAGAGCATGGGCAGGTCTTCTGAGTACAGCAGAGTGCGCATGACTTCAAAAATATATAAAACAGCTAGACATGTGTATTTCCACATTATTAACAAGCTATATACCCATTTTTGCAAATTTCTAGGAACCACACATGCCTGAAAATTCAGAGGAAAAGTCCACTGAAATTTTTGCCCCAGAAAAGACATTGGATTTCATTGCAAAGGGTATGTCTGTGGAGGAGAACCGCTGCATAAATTGACATGCTGTACATTTTAAATTCGCACCACAGGTCAATTTATGCTGCAGTTTTCGTATGCAGCATGTGCATAAGATTTCTTAAAATCTCGTCTACTTTGCTGGTACAGTTTCAAGCTGTGGATTTGACCTATGAAAGTTTGCAACAGCAAATCTGCAGCTATTCAGTCACGTGTGGACCTAGCTTTAAAGGGGTTGTTCAACAAAAATATTCCACATTTTTTCAAACCTGGATCTGAACACTTTAGCAATTGCATGTAATTAAAAATGTAGACTAGCCAGTGAGTTATTCTATAAAATACATCTGTATCACCTGCTGTTTGTTCTTTTCCTTATTTCTCTGTGTGCCTTGCTGAGGTGGTCGCACATGCTCAGTTCCATCTTTTGTCTGCCACAAGCCTTAACTTCTGTTAGACGCTTTGACAGTTTCAGGTAGACAAGGACACCCCCCCTGAGAAATGACATGCGCTCCTCAGCTGCCAGCAAGAAATAAATCTAGTGTTTTTTACATTAAACATGAAATAAACCAAAAAATTGCAGCAGTCACAGACACGTCATTGCTTCTGTGGCCCCAAGCAAAGCATGGTAAACCTATTTGTATGATCCATATGAACCGGTATTCTTCTTTACATATTGAATCACAGGATTACCCATAGTAACAATTAAAACAGTGTTCTCTTCCCTAAATGAGGAGCATTGCTTTTGGCGATATGCACGACACAACGAGCACTTACAAATAGGCACACGTATGCTTACTTGCTGTACAAGACTCTGTATTTGCAAATATGCAGAACTCTTTGTTTTCTGCTAATTGTTAATTTGCATAATACACTTGAATATCAGGGCTTTGCTGGGACTTAATGAGATTCTAAAAAGTGCTGTAAAACAAATTATACAGAGCGAAAAATAATAGTAAGGTAAGATGAAGAAATTAGAAGGATGCTATTTACTAGTGACCCTTCAAACTAGAGAAAGAATTATAAAGCGCTCTCATAGGCAATGTGCGCTACTATATAATACTGCCATTCGGTAAATTAAAAGTCAAGGTAACTGGAATAGTCTGCTGCAAATCTAAGAATATGCCAAGACCACAACGACTGTCCAAAGGAAGCTGAAAAGTCAAATGCAGCTCAAATTGGAGAAAGAGTCCACAAAAAAAAGCCTAAACCCTTTTTTAACGATGCTTACGTTTTTCTTTCTGCTTCATTCAGTAGATATCTGATCCATGCCATTTGTGTCATTGCATAGCAACTTTCTCTCTATACATCAATGAGGATGAAACTGTCACGCATACAACTTCCTATATGAAGAATTTCAAGGACTGCTCCACACAAGCTCTCCACAGGATCCCCTCCTTCCACAGTCAATGCTTATGATTATCAGCAGCCTCCTGTATACTTATGGTCTCATCATCAACTATTTAGAGAAATATTGAGGGAAAGATAACCTCGCTGAGGCTGAACTGTGGCGTAAACTATATATAATAGAAGTCATCAGCTTGGGCACTATGGAATGAAAAGCAATGGATATAAAAAGTTGTGTTTCTGCAGGAGGTCTTCTTTAAAACCACATTGGTAGGCATCCAGTTGACGTGATCTCTACTGATGAAAATAATTTCATCTAGTAAGCAAATTTTACAGCATATTCTGTGACCAGATATTTTTATTCTATTCTTTGGAGAAGAGGTGTGTTTAAAGTTCAGGGAAAAAAAAATTAAAGGCTTAGGCACAATGAATGTGTTTTTTTGTCCATATCCGATCCCCATTTTTTGTGCCCCGCAAAAAAATAGAACATGTCCTATTCTTTTCCATTGTATGGACAAGGATAGGACATTCTACAGAGGGCAGGATGTTCCTTTCCATAAAATGCGGAACGCACAAGGCCAATATCCGTGTTTTGCAGATCACTAGTGCCGTGTGCATGAGCCCTAACTGGGGAACAATTACATTGATGGCCTCCCTTTCATCTTTTCAGTTGCAGATTCTCTAATTCTCGAACTCCTCTTCTGCCATGTCGCAACGTTTCTTGGAGTACCTGATTCATACTGTGATTCGGTAGTTAAAGACTTCCTGTCTGTCCAGCCCTGCCCTTGGATTGGCCAGCAGTGTTTACATGAGCAGTGGTAGCCAATCGAAGGGCAGCAGGAAGGGTCTTGGGCTACTAAATGCACAGTATGCATTATATATTCTGAGAAACGGTGCCACCATATTTGATGACAAAAGAAGAGCCTGCAGCTCAAAAGTAGGGCACCATGTGTGTTCTATTCTTTCCCCGGTTAATGTGATTTTTTTTTTAAACTGGAGGGTCGCTTTGATGTATGCAGAGATCTTGAGCTGGCAAAAAAACTAAGTACGGTTAAAAAATTACTCATTGTAGAAACTTTTGCACAAAGGGCATTTCACAGAGACCCTGACAAAATACCCTTGACCGTGATCATTTTCAAGCAAAATCAATGCATTCCTATGGAGAGCCATTTCTGATCAATAAAAAGTCTCAGTTGGGCCCTAGTGTCAGTGTGCTCCCTTCCCAAACCTTATTACCCCCAAATGACACTCAAAATTCCTACAAACACCAGTAACACGCAGAACCCAAAAATTTTACAAAAAGAAAAGTGCAACATGGGAAATCGAATGGCACTGCCCCGCTCCACTACAACAATATGGCAAGTCTGAATGGCCTGTTGGCTGATCCTTTAATCAGTGTTATGATTTTTGGAAAACAGAATTTCTATTTTTATGAGACAATAGGTTTATTACTTATCCCTCACTAGTACTGAATGTTTTATAACAGTGTGTTGTGCAAATAGTGTGGATTGAGACTTGTATACAGCGGGAGATCCTGCCATAAAAAATAAAGAGAAATCCTGAAATTAATGCTAACATTCCAAAGGCCGGTAAATGCGTAGTATAATGTTCTTGAGAAAAAGAAAAAACCCTCATACTGGTACAGACGGACTTTATTCAGCATTATCTGGAAGTATCAACAGATGCACAGGAAACAGGTTTGAAAGGCTAGGCTGTAATTTCTTTTGAGCTGTTCGAGAATGCCTTCTCCATGTCAGGACCTGCTGTCGGTGACAGGTGGTTTGTACTTCCCATGTCTGCAAGCACTGGGATCTCCAGAGCTTACAAACAGGCTGCTGTCCCCTAGTCAAGCGTAGCACAAAAGTCACTGCAGCAGTACCTTCATCTCCAGAGGAGAGTGACAGCAAGGAACAAAACACATCTGACAAAAAGTTATCAAACACTAGTTGAAGGGCGGTTCTTGCCAATAACGGGAAGGTGATTGTTCTCTTGCACAGATATCTATTACATTCAGGTAGATGCCTATTCCATATGTAATCTCTACAGTTCATCTGGGTCAACTCTACATCTGCAAGGGGTGTGCAACAAAATCGTGCGAAATGAGCCATTCCTCCAAATCAAGCCAGTGTGAGTTCATGAAATGCAGCAGAGCTCAATTAGTCATTATCACAGTAAAATGGGGCAGGATTTACTAATCCAAAAGGCACCAAAATTCTGGCTCAAATTGGCCAAGGTCACATGCACCACTGCAGTCAATACTGTAGCCAGTGCAGAAACGATTCATCGATGTTATCGAAGCAAAAAAAGTCTCAATGCAATTTCCCTGCATCAAGGATTTGTTTTAATCACATGACCACGGAGCGTGAGTGAAGTGAAGCCACTCACTCACCGCTCCGTGGCCTCCCGACTCGGCACCGCGCTGCACTGGCCAGGGCCTTGCGTGCACACGTCGTCAGCGCGCTGGCTGACGCTATCTGTGACGTCAAGTCCCTCCCAGTGCATGCTGGGAAGAAAACGCAGTCCGTCTCCTGCGTTCTCCATGTCAGTGCACTGCCAGGAAAGGAAAGTATAAAGTTGGGGGGGTTTGAAGGGGGCACCTGTGATTTGAAGGGGCTGATCGCTCTGGGGGATATGGATGGTAATGGCATGGAGGGGCTGATGGTGCTGGGGGAGTGGGGGACAGGACATGGATGGCATAGAAGGGCTGATGGTGCTGGGTGGGGGACATGGCATGAAGGGGCTGATCTGATGACACTGGGGGAGTGGGGACATGGCAATTGATGGCATGGAGGCACTGGGGGGGGGGACATGGCAATGGATGGCATGGAGGCACTGGGGGGAGGGGCACACAATGGATGGCGTGGAGGGGCAGATGGCACTGGGGGAGTGGGAGACATGGCAATTGGGCTGGCAATGAATGACATGGCAGAAGTACAGCCTGCTAGAGTATACCGTATTGGGTATAGCTGGATACAAACAGCTATATGCTCTCATTGACTATAATGTGGCCCAAAGCCATCTGGTCATGTTCCGGCATACATGCTGGGTATCGTATAAAGCATTATTTTTTTGTCTGGCCAAAACCTAGCTTGAATGCTGTAGCAAGGCCGGACCCCGTTACAGTCAATCGCTGCAGCAGCCAGCAGTATCCATCTATACCCGATATGGTACATTATGGCTGGCTGTTCTTCTGACAGAATGTAAAGATCCCAAAATTTCTATATTGAGGGATCTACATGGGATTATGATTATCCCAATGGTGTCTTTGGCTTGTTTTGGCAGGAAATTTCCTGCCAAAACTTGTGGTAAAGATGGCTAGGAATAGCCTAAGTTACTAGACAGGATAGGGTAGCATGGGGATTGGTTAGGTAGGTGTCCTATGGTGTACTGTTGCTGGGAAAAGGAAGTTTAGGGGACCCCAGTCGGGACATTGGATGAAGGGTTACTGGGTGGTGGCATGGTGGGTATATAATTGTGGTGGCTGCCAGCGTTATGCTGTCAGCCAAGCCACATTCTGAAGATTCTGCTGCCGGCCTGCTGCCTGTCTGACTTGGTCCGGTCGTGTCACTTGGTCCGGTCTTGACTCGGGAACTTCGGAGGTGCTTTGGCTGGTGGCTTGCCTGGCCGACATCTCATAGTCATCTGTGGCGGTGTCGGAGCCCGGCGGTGCGGTGGTGGACGAAGTATCGTCGGTGGAGACAGCGGTGGATGCGGGCCCCCCTTTCTTGTTACCTGTGCTGCGCTCCTCACATCGTGAGAGGAGGCAGCGCGCATGTTATTCTCCCTCTCCATCCAGGTCTTCAGCGGAGCTGCGCAGAGGTGAGGTGTGCGCCTGTGCTAGGAATTGGTCTCCTTTTGGGGATAATGAGGTTTCGGCATTAGCTTTTTGTTTGTTACTTTTTAAGGAGCAGTTTGCCCATGCGACGGTTGTGAGGGTATTGTCTGGAGTTTCCTTTTTTCTTAGGGTTTTGGGCGCCCCGGCGATATTAGATTATTTTATGGTTAGGCAGCTATTGAAGGGTTATAAGAAAGGTAAATTTTCTCTTTATAGCAGGTGATCTGTCAGGTAAGGGTTCCTGGATCCATGTGGGCAGAATCAGGTCAAGTGACATCTGCCCAGTAAGTATGTTGCTATGTTATTTGAATGCTGATTTTTCCCCGCTAACGCAGTATCAGTTTCATTCAGTTAGGGCTAAATGCTTGCAGGAATTGGGTTTAGAGAATTTTAATTTCACGTCACACTCCTTTAGAATTGGGGCTGCAACCACGGCCGCTGGGTCTAGTTTAAGTCAGTCTTTGATTAAGCGAATTGGGAGGTGGTCCTCTAGCAGTTTTCAGTTATATATTCGTCCATCCCTCCATGTTGTCTAATGCTGTGTTTTTTCAATAGTTTTTGCAGGAATCACCGTATGGATCATCGGCCATTCCTTTGTGCACTGGGCCCATAGAAGAGCATTGGAAAGATTGTACGGTGATAACCTGTCATGCTCCACAGATAAGTCCGAATCTATTTGACAGGGGTAAGGGGACTTCGTTGGGAAGGTGTGATGGATGTGGTTCTTGAAATGTGTTCCTTGTATCCAGAGCCCGATATTTTTTATGCAGGCGGCAATGTAAGGTAGGCACTATTGATTTAGCGTATTGTATGAACTGCACCATGGTGAGAGCTAGGAGGTTGTTCCCCGACTTCCGTCTTGTTTTCTCTGAAATGGTTCCCCGCTTATTGTGGCTGTCTTATGCGAATTTTATGTACTTTCATAGAATAAGAATTTGCATAAAAAGAATCATGGCTCGTTTTATGCCTCTAGTTTGGGGATTCTCTTTTCGGAATATGGACTTAGAAGGAGGTTTACCCAGCCTGTATTTTTCTGATAATATTTATTTGTCGGACATTGGTTTAGATATTTTTAATCTGGATTTGCAGGTGATGATTGAGATAGGTTTAGGTGGGGTGGGGCCCATGCCGCCTGTTTAGTTGGCATGGTCCGGTAAAGTCAAGCGGTGTGGTAAAGTCGAGCAGACTAAATGTTTTATGGTATTTAGGCCGAGCTTATGGCTGGTCTATTCAGTGGTTAATAAATGTTATGGTATTTATTCAGTTATTCTTTAATAAATTTCAGCTATTCTTTAATAAATTTGGCCGTGGCTTAATTTATCCATTTATATGTGTGTCCATGTGTCTTTATTAAAAAATTTTGTTTATGAGGTTAAGTTATTGGGGGTGTGTTGATATAATCTATAATCCCATGTATATTGCAGCTGTGAAAGAAGCCTTATATGTGTGCAATTATTTGCTATACGACTGTAAGAAATAAAAATATTATTATAAAGCAATACGTTATTTTAAGTAGGTTTTTCTTATTAGAGTACTCGATTAATCGTAAAAATAATCGGTAGAATACTTGATTGCTAAAATAAGTGTTTGCTGCAGCCCTAATTGTACCTATATTGAATTTGACATTTAATTTCTCTTATATGGACACATTTATCATCCATATCACACAGGTTCCAAATATGGTGCCCATAGCTCGTCATGGTACTGTACCTCAATGTTCATGTAGATGTACAAAAGTTTTCCTCCAATAGGTAATGTACTATGGAGGTATTCTCCCCTAGAAGTAATACAGTTAGACCTCGTTCACATCTCTGGCATGCCTGATCCGGCGGGCTATTGCTGCATGCAGAGGTATTTGTTGAACCTAAACGTGGTGTTTATGACGGAAACCAGTCTGATTACCACCATATCCTATTATAGTCAATGGGGATATGGTGGTACATGGTCGTGCCCAGCAATGCCGGATAGGGTGAGCTCTGGTAGCCTGATCTTCTGTTGGATTAGGCTATTGGATTCCCAACGTTACTGTGAATGTAGTCTTAGTGAAGATTCAATGCCTCAGGGAGGCAGCACAAAGAATACAATACTGCTCAATTGTTTGCCATTGGCATGAGACTGTACAATAGGTGACCCTGGTAAAATAACATTAGTAACACTTAGTTAAAGTAAGGCGTTTCACACCTGCTCTTAAGAATATCACCTGTAGCTGCCAACAAGTGGGTAACACATGCAGAATACGTCAGTGTTATATAAGCAACGGGCAATAAATGTCATCTTATAACTAGAATGAACTGAAATATCTGACTATGTGCATCTCCAATTAACACTCGCCCAATCAAGAAAGAACTAAAATCACTTCTTCAACAAATCTCTATCAACACAGGACTCCAAATAATTTCATAATCACTCATAATCAATTCAAAGCGGAATAAAAAAAAATAAAAAAAAAATAAAAAAAGGATCTTGATCTGCAATCCCCTAAGTTCCCTCATAAAAACAAGCCCTGTCTAATTGTGTACTGTAATAGGTTTCTTATCTCTCCCAGTCAAATTAGAATGATTGTAATAAGCTTTGAAAAACATTTCAACTCAGAAGCTGTCTGCCCGTCACACATCTTAATGCTGCTCATTGTGTGCAGAACGGAAGACCAGAGAGATACTGGTCAGGGTGCACAATGCCTGCAAAGTAGGTAAGGCTAAGCCTGTTCTGAGTACAATACCGCACTCTCTGAGGAACCTATATCTGAGAAGATTTATTTAGCCACTCTGACAATAGTTGCCTGTCCACTAAATAAGAATGTAGTTTATACCAATAACTGTTTTACTCAGCGACAGATGCCTTTTCAGCTAAAAGTCATCCCCCCTGAGTAACATGACAGATGAGCTTCAGTCAAAGGATAGCCACAGCACATGTAATCCAAACTGCACCATTCCTGATGAGGATACAGAGATATAAAAGCAGAGATCCATGGTAATGTAAAAAGGTCCTCATGCCCTTTAAGGGACTCTCCATAAGGAGATATTGCATTCCCCAAATCATGGTAATGTAAAAAGCCTTTTTTTTTTTTGACAACCTCATTATTAATGATTTAAGAGTTCCAAAATTATAATGAACACAAGCAATCCACTAATAAAAGAAGTAATACTCACCTTATAGTACTCCCTCTTTCCATTTCAATGTTTCCGATGTCCCCTGATGGCCCTACGGTACTTCCTGGTCCCTCTCCACACAAGATATGTGATCTCTCAACCAATTACTGGCCACAGTAGTGCCCTGCCATGGTGAGAAGGACCAGGAAGAAGAATCCAGCTGCGGCCCCAGGAAACCTCAGTAAAGGGGGTAGTAGGGGATCAGTGAGGTTAGTATTACTTTACCTGACCCATTTTTTTTTTTAAACAGAAAACGGTTTTACCAACCACTTTAAACCAATTATGATCTAGTTGGGATACATTTTTGGCCAGTATGTCCTCTCATACTAATATGAGATTATGGGGTGAAAGAGTAAGTACTAACCCATTTAAATAACAAACAGGGATCAAGCAATAGACCTTCAAATTTCTCCAAAGCCCCTTTCATTCTGTACAGTGGAAAGTTAATTCACTAACCTATCCATTTTGGAAAAGTAGACGTATTTTCCCCCCTTCCCTATGGAAGGATTTGCCCTCATCCGCTTTCCGTGCAAGTGACTGTGAATCTCTCTGTTCTATGCGCCTGCAGAACGTTGGTGTGTTATCTCACTCTAAGTGGGGATTAATATCATATACAGTAGGTTCTGATAAATGAATATGGTAAACAATATAATAGCTTGATAATTTCACATCAAGTGGCTTCTAATCAATATCATTTCAATCAAATGGCTCCCAATAATCATACCTTGGTGCATTACCTGCGAGAGGATGCTGGTCATCTTACAGCAGAGTAATTTCCTTTTCTTGGATGTCTTACAGCTTTGGGATTATTCGTCTTGTTCCCTATCACTTTAGCAGCTCGTCTAGTTTATATGTAGCTAGCAAGTTACATGCCAAGTTCTTTTATGTGCATGCTTTCACTTTAAGCGCTACATGCTGCCTAACCATGTCTATGTACTGTGGAGTTGCTGACCACTGCCCATACCGTATGGAGAAAAGTATTGGAACACAACTCTCATTCGCTGAATTTAAGTGTTTGATTCAGTCATTTATCTTCACGTGTATAACATCCAGTATCTAGTCATGCAGTCTGCCTTTACAAACATTTATAAAAGAATGGCTTACTCTAAAGAGCTCACTGAATTTGAGAGTGGTACTGTAATAGATGCCACCATTGCAAGAAGTCAGTTCATGAAAATTCTTCCCTGCTAGATATTCCATGTATTTACACATAGAGAAATGGAATCACCCATCATAGTAGCAGGTGTAAAGTCTGACTGGAAAACTGTTTTCTATTGCAGTTTGTCAGTTGTCAAGCCACTTATTGTAATCCCATTCTAGGCTTGGCTTCCCTGGTGCGACACATCATGGATATCCCCATTTTGAATACTGTGTTAAAGAACAACAAGCCGAACATTTGCCTTATAATGTCCCGCCATCACAGTCTGGTGAACTTAGGCCTTATGCACAAGGCTATGCCTGATTTTTGGTCCACAAAAAAAGAATGAGTGAAAAACAGACAATTTGTGTGTGCATTCCATTTTTTGCTTACTTCCGTCAATAAAAAGGGCTATTCTCATCTGAAAAAACTCACAAAAAGAGGAATCATGGTGAGATTCATGAATATGCAATAAAAGAAGGATGTGTGAATATACAGTTAGATCCATTATATATTTGGACAGAGACAACATTTTTCTATTTTTTGTTCTGTACATTACCACAATGGATTTTGAACAAAACTATTCAGATGCAGTTGAAGTTCAGACTTTCAGCTTTAATTCAATGGGTTGAACAAAATGATTGCATGAAAATGTGAGGAACTAAAGCATTTTTTAAATTAAATTCCTTCATTTCAGGGGCTGAAAAGTAATTGGACAAATTAAAGAATTGTAAATAAAATGTTAAAACTTCTAAAACTTGGTTGAAAACCCTTTGTTGGCAATAACTGCCTGAAGTCTTGAACTCATGGACATCACCAGATGCTGTGTTTCCTCCTTTTTAATGCTCTGCCAGGCCTTTACTGCAGCGGATTTCAGTTGCTGTTTCTTTGTGGGCATTTCTGTCTGAAGTTTAGTCTTTAACAAGTGAAATGCATGCTCTATTGGGTTCAGATCAGGTGACTGACTTGGCCATTCAAGAATATTCCACTTCTTTCCTTTAATAAACTCCTGTGTTGCTTTGGCTTTATGTTTTGGGTCAGTGTCCATCTGTATTATGAAACGCCGACCAATCAGTTTGGCTGCATTTGAGCACACAGTATGTCTCTGAAAACCCCAGAATTCATCCGGCAGCTTCTGTCCTGTGTCACATCATTATATATATACAAACTGAAAAGAATGGCGTGGTATTAAACAAGCAGAAAGTGCTCAAACCCACATGCAGTTGTGCATATATATACAGGGGAGCAGATCCTGCACTTGTGGCCCGTTGCTAATGACGATCCCCAGCAAAAATGTATACAGTGGAGGATGCCTGCAGCGAACCACAAGTAGCACAATAGACATCCTACACAAGATAGCAATTATGTGGATGTGATAATCAATATAGCAATATAACAAAAAAATAACAGACAGGTACACTCTGCGGTCTTACTAAACCCTCAAACTGATTTTAAAATTGAGAGATTAGCCAACATGTCATACGGTGTAGGACATGTCTGAGCCCGAGCACCGTGCCAAGGTTTCTCAAGTAGCTCGGGACCTAAGACTCACCTACCTGTGCCTATGTGGGCAATACCAGGAGCCAGTGGGCAAATTACAGGAGCATGAGGCCGACTCACAAACAACTCACCAGTTACCTCCAGCATGTAACCATGCTAGCAAAGGGAGGAGGGAGGAGTCTGCGAGTCCCACTCAAGACTGGCTAATATGGCCCAGGCCTCACAGGTGCACCTAAATGTAGCCATCTACAGGCTACATTTATGTGCACCTGTGAGGCCTGAGCCATATTAGCCAGTCTTGAGTGGGACTCGCAGACTCCTCCCTCCTCCCTTTGCTAGCATGGTTACATGCTGAAGGTAACTGGTGAGTTGTTTGTGAGTCGGCCTCATGCTCCTGTAATTTGCCCACTGGCTCCTGGTATTGCCCATATGGCACAGGTAGGTGAGTGTTATGTCCCCGAGCTACTTTAGAAACCTTGACGCGGTGCTCGGGCTCAGACATGTCCTACACCATAAGACATGTTGGCTAATCTCTCAATTTTAAAATCAATTTGAGGGTTTAGTAAGACCGCAGAGTGTACCTGTCTGTTATTATTTTGCTATACTGTGTCACATCATCAATAAACACTAGGGACCCAGTGCCACTGGCAGCCATGCATGCCCAAGCCATCACACTGCCTCCTCCGTGTTTTAGAGATGATGTGGTATGCTTTGGATCATGAGCTGTACCATGCCTTCACCATACTTTTTTCTTTCCATCATTCTGGTAGAGGTTGATCTTGGTTTCATCTGTCCAAAGAATTTTCTTCCAGAAGTGTGCTGTTTTTTTAAAATATTTTTTCAGCAAAGTCCAATCTAGCCCTCTTATTCTTGAGGCTTATGAGTGGCTTGCACCATGCAGTGAACCCTCTGTATTTACTTTCATGCAGTCTTCTCTTTATGGTAGATTTGGATATTGATACGCCTATATCCTGGAGAGTGTTGTTCACTTGGTTGGCTGTTGTGAAGGGGTTTCTCTTCACCATAGTAATTATTCTGTGACTATCCACCACTGTTGTCTTCCATGGGCGTCCAGGTCTTTTTTCATTGTTGAGGTCACCAGTGCTTTCTTTCACAGGATGTACCAAACTGTAGATTTTGCCACTCCTAATAGTGTAGCAATTTCTCGCATGGGTTTTTGCAGATGAAGCATGGCTTGTTTCACCTGCACAGAGAGCTCCTTTGACCACATGTTTACTTCTCAGCAAAATCTTCAAAATGCAAGCACCACACCTCAAATCAACTCCAGGCCTTTTATGTGCTTAATTGAGAATGAAATAATGAAGGAGTTGCCCACACCTGCCCATGAAACAGCCTTTGAGTCAATTGTCCGATTACTTTTGGTCCCTTTAAAAACAGGATGCCAGCTATAAAGGAGCTAAAACTCTTAAAGGGTTTCTGTCACCCCGCAAAACTCTTCTTTTTTTTTTTTTGGATAGTTAGATTCCTCATAGTGCGATATAGGAGAATATAATAGTCTTACTTACTTTCATGCGGCCGATTCTTTATAAAACGAACTTTTATAATATGTAAAGGAGGGCTCTACCTGCAAGTAGGGCGTCTACTTGCTGGTAGCTGCTGCAGAAATCCGCCCCCTCGCCGTGTTGATTGACAGGGCCAGCCGTGATCTCCTCCTCCGGCCGGCCCTGTCAGTAATTCAAAAATCGCGCGCCTCTGGTCATTCGGCGCAGGCGCTCTGAGATGAGGAGGCTCGTCTCCTCAGCACTCCCTCAGTGCGCCTGCGCCGATGACGTCTTCTCTTTCGGTGATGTCATCGGCGCAGGCGCACTGAGGGAGTGCTGAGGATACGAGCCTCCTCATCTCAGAGCGCCTGCGCCGAATGACCAGAGGCGCGCGATTTTTGAATTACTGACAGGGCCGGCCGGAGGAGGAGATCACGGCTGGCCCTGTCAATCAACACGGCGAGGGGGCGGATTTCTGCAGCAGCTACCAGCAAGTAGACGCCCTACTTGCAGGTAGAGCCCTCATTTACATATTATAAAAGTTCGTTTTATAAAGAATCGGCCGCATGAAAGTAAGTAAGACTATTATATTCTCCTATATCGCGCTATGAGGAATCTAACTATCCAAAAAAAAAAAAATGAGTTTTGCGGGGTGACAGAAACCCTTTAAACCCTTCATCTAATTTTAAAGTGGATAACCTCAAATGACAGCTAAAAGTCTGTCCATTATATAACTATAACTTGAATATGTTTTAGTAAACAGGTAATAAAAACAAAATTAGTGTCAGTGTCCAAATATATATGGCCCTAACTGTATTTATTGACTTTTATATATTTGAAATGTGCTTTCCGTGTTAAAAACGGAGAGCACACTAAAGAATATGGTCGTATGAATGAGGCTTAGGCCTGTTGCACACGACCATATGGCTTTTTCAGTATTTTGCAGTCAGCAAAAAACTGATCCGCAAAAAATACAGTTGACGTCCGTGTGCATTCCATTTTTTGCGGAACGGAACAGCTGGCCCCTGATAAAACAGTACTATCTTGTCCGTTATCTTTGAATGGAACGGAAAAACGGAAGGCAAACCTTCCGTTTTTTGGGCGGATCCATTGAAATGAATGGTTCCCTATATGGAACGCAAAAGACGGAACGTAAACAGAAAAAAAAAAACTTTGTGTGCAAGAGGCCTTGGGGTCCATTCACACGTCCGTAGTGTATTGCAGATCCGCAATACACCTGGCCGGCAACCCCATAGAACTGCCGCATCTCTTCCGGCCCCATTGAGAACAAATGGGTCAGGATCCGTTCTGCAATGTTGCGGAACGGATCCGGACCCATTCTACGGACGTGTGAATGGACCCTTAAGGGTATGTTTACACAATCAAGATTTGAAGCTGAAGAAACCGTCCGTGCACACGACCATGGTTTGGGTCTGCATCCAAGCCGCAATTTCTGCAGGTCGGATGCGGACCCATTCACTTCAATGGGGCCGCAACGATGTGGACAGCACTCTGTGTGCTGTCTGCATCCGCACATCCGTTCCACAGCCCCATCTGTATCATGGACAAGGATAGGACTGCTCTAATAGGAATCTGTCAGAATAAAAGTTCATGCTCACACTACTCCTGAGGATAAAAGCCCCACAAAAAAAAGGTCCTGCTTTCCCCAGCCCCAACCTGGTGCTGTCAGCAGTTTAGCATGGTTAAACTAATCAGTGAAGATTACAGAGCTTAGCTATATTTCTACTATACTACCTTGCATTGAGGGCAAGACAAGCACACAGTCCCTTATGGATATGAGCATTGTGTGGATATTTAGCACAACTTAGGAGAGAAAATGAATATTGTTACCTACAGCCAGGCCAGCAGATTCCAGAAAAAAAAATTCTCAAGTGCAGTCTAGATAATGAAAGATGGCACCTGACTCTCCATATAGAATCTCTGCAGTCTTCCAATAACCATGAAATATTGTTAACATAGCACTCCAATCGGTGCCCTACCCAAAGGTAAGCCACATGAACTCTGTGCCACTGCATGGTGCCTCCACGAGATACTGTGTTAGGGCATACCACAAGTTAAAGGGAACCTGTCACCTCCTAAAACCATCCCAAGCCGGCAGCAGTACCTTAGAGTAGCCAGCAGCATGTTTGTAACGATCCTTTTCTTCCTGCAGGTAGTTAAGCAGAAGCTGTAAAAACGTTCTTCAATCCCCTGCCCACTTTTCTAGTCAGGCTTGAAGTCACGGAGGCAGCGGCCTGCTTGCATCAAGTCACGGTAACCACGCCCCCTTCCCTGGCCCTTCGCTGTGACTGACAGCCAGCAGTTCGGCAAAGCCAGCCGAACTGTCTTGCATAAGCGCTGTCAATCACAGCGAAGGGGCAGGGAAAGGGGCGTGGTTACCGTGACTTGGAGCAAGCAGGCCGCTGCCCCAGCGACTTCAAGCCTGACTAGAGAAGCGCGTCGGCAGGGGATTAAAAATCGTTTTTACAGCTTCTGCTTAACTACCTGCAGGAAGAAAAGGATTGTTACAAACATGCTGCTGGCTACTCAGGTACTGCTGCCGGCTTGGGATGTTTTTAGGAGGTGACAGGTTCCCTTTAATAGCAATCTGTATGATTAAACATCCATGTGCCCCAGTAAGAGTAATATGGGCCTCCAACATGCTGTGCATGAGCCATTTCAGATTTTTTTTGTGTACTTATAATCCCTATCATGCGATATATCTATACTTTATGTTATTAATAATTTTCGTTCAGTAGATTTTGCAAAAAACTTACTTTTATGATATGCTAATTACCTTTCTACCAGCAAGTAGGGCGTCTACTTGCTGGTAGCAGCCGCAGAAAAACGCCCCCTCCTCTTGTTGATTGACAGGGCCAGCCGCAATCTCCTCCTCCGGCTGGCCCTGTCAGCATTTCAAAAATCGCGCGCCTGTGTTGATTCGGCGCAGGCGCTCTGAGATAAGGAGGCTCGCCTCCTCAGCACTCCCTCAGTGCGCCTGAGCCGATGACGTCACCGAAAGAGCGCCTGCGCCGAATCAACACAGGCACGCGATTTTTGAAATGCTGACAGGGCTGGCTGGAGGAGGAGATCGCGGCTGGCCCTGTCAATCAACAGAAGGAGGGGGCGGTTTTCTGCGGCTGCTACCAGCAAGTAGACGCCCTACTACTGGTAGAAAGGTAAAATCTACTGAACGAAAATTATTAATAACATAAGGTATAGCAATATCGCATGATAGGGATTATAAGTACACAAAAAAAAATTTAAAATGTTTAGTGGGGTGACAGAAGCCCTTTAAGATCATGTTAAAAAGGTAAAAGCACTCACAGCAGCTTGGAGATCGGTTCACTACATTCTATGAAAGGCCTTCAAATCTTTTTTTGAAGTTTTCTGGGAACTATGCAGTCCTTGACACACATTCAACGGTGACTTACTAGCCTGCCCACACGGTTATTAACACACTGAGGGAATAATGTCACAGGCAGTGCAAGTAATACTCCTAGACTCTGCAGAATAATGAATACAAATTGTGGCTTTATGGAACAGTATTTTGACACTTTCACATAAGAAAATTAGTCCATATACTTTGTCAAGTAATCTGTCAAAATAAAGCCATACAAGATGTGCTCTAAGAAAAGGAGCAAAGAACTGCACAGGGTAAGGCACACACTATTAAGAGGGATGAAGAATACTATACAGAATCTACCCATATCTTTTATTTCACCACTCAATCAGAACCAAATAAGCCCTGCTCGTAATGACTGCCAAATCTATCTAGCCTTCATGGCCAACATTATATCTGGAAAAATTCTAATCTACTGTGAATTTTATACTAAAGGTATCCATCCTATACAGGGAAATAAAACAAGCCAATATGCAACAAATGCATTACTAACATTACACAAAAACTGCCATGATTCTGAAGCTATCTGCCAGCACAGTATTCTAGAAATGTGTAAAAAACTGTAGAGAAAAAAATTTAAATAAAGAATATTTAAATGAAAAAAAAAAAAAAACTGAAATAAACAGAATTTTAGGTCTTTGGAAAACTTCTCTTTAAAAAATAGGAATAAATGGCAGCAGATGGTAGAAAAATGGATTTTGTTTGGGAAAGGTTCCTGTCTGAGATCCAGTACTGGTTTTGGATGAAAATAACAAAAAGCAAAATGGAGACTTCTTAATATGTAAATGTAGTCCGAACCTCTTAAAGGTTTTGTGAGGAATATGGAGTTATGGTTTCATCCCTGCCATTTGCTCCAGGAGTGGGCAGAGGAAATCAAACTCCACAGGGAGGCCCTGCTTCAAAGCACAACCAGATAGCAGAGGGACCAAAACTCTGCAGGAGTCCTGGCTGCTAGCAGGCCACACTTGTTTAAATTTCACACCTCCACTCAGACAGCAAGGATCCTGCAGGAAAACTTCCCTGACGGGTCTCAGCTAGTAACCAGTTCAATCAAATCTATCAGACATCTTAGACCTGACGATTCATAAGGAATTATGAATCACCCGTCCATCCCAGGCATAAGTCAGTTATATATCTGCGACCCCGGGACCAAGACGGACTTGCCCTTGGTCATAGGTTGGCAGTAGGGTGTCAGGAAGGGGAGATACACAGATCTCCCCACAGAAACCTAGTAATGGTACCATGTTTGGGCTCTACTTGTAGCCAGAACCCAGGCGGACCCATTGGTCCCAGAAACATCTCCCTGTGGCCTTCTGGTCTGGAGCTATGGGCCCTATTGGGTTTTGTGGGTCATTTAGCTGCCAGGACCAGGAGGGAGGGGGAACCCCTCTCATAGGCAGGGAGGGGCGTCGCCGACTACAGGTGAAAAGACCCATGCAGGCAGAGTCCATCGTCTTCTTTCTCTGGAGGGGGGTCATGTTGGGTAACGTGTTTGGAGGGACCTGGAAACTGTTGACATCACTGCCTCCCATGTGACTACAGCCAAGTCTTACAGAAACCCATTATTCATCACCACCCAAAGGACTCATCCATCTGGTAAACTGACTTTTGTTCCACATCATCTGTATTTGTAACCTCAGACCACTGCATATATTCTCTGTGTGTATAGTGTTATATCTAGTGCGCCCTTAAGGCAATTAAATATATAATTTCATCTTGTGCTGTTCTGGTATCACGATCCACGAATTCCCACGTCCGTGTTTCGGCCTAGTTATACGCTACCGCGGGTTGGTTTCTCACCCTATATAATCCCGTTAGTGGACCGGGCTTATATCAAACGAGAAACTGGTGGCAGTATACCCGGGCTGAGAAAGCGCTGTTTCACTGGGGCAGTGAAAAGTCTCTCTCAGCTTGTGGCCTCTCTGTGCCCGCATGGACAGGAGGCGTCTGTGTAAACTGTACCAAGCAAACCTTACGTACTCCCAGGGAGGGCGAATGTCACATCCTGGTAACCAGTGACTATACTGTATCTCGTGAGCTCGATGTGGTTGACGTCAGGCAGAGCCGTGAAGTGCGGAATTTAAATACTGATTATCTATTTTCAGGTCATTAATATTTTACTGGTGGGGGTTCAATTCCCAGGATACTTGCCAATATGCTGTTTGAAGGGTCTGCAGCACTCGGATGAGCACTGTGGCCTCTTCATAGTGTACCAACCCTTTTCAAACAGCTGATCAGTGGGGGTGCCGGAAGTCTGACCCCCACTGGTTTTGTCCTTAGGCTTCATTCTTGAAAGGAGCCTTCCCCATAGTACCTTCTGCCTCAAGATTTTCTAGAAACCTTGCCTCTGGTATTTTTGAGCTGTCATTGCCCTATTGGCCCCAGTTCTTACTTCTGTAGTCCACTTCATAACAAAATTTTTAGGCATACATCTACTCTGATACAGTTTGTTTCTACGTCTTCAGCTTAGAAAAATACTAATTATTTCCTATCGTCTTCTGCCCTGCTTACTCATTCATTGTGTACATTCGTATAGGAGGAGTAGCCACTGCCAGACACTTCTAGTAGCAGCAGAAAAGCCTGGGGCACATGGGTAGCCCCCTAACTGTCTAGGATTCTTGGTAGGTCTTCCCAAATTAATCTAAAGAGCCTAAGCAGTGTCAGGACTATAGTATAGAGCAGAGATCAGCAACCTCCGGCACTCCAGGTGTTCTGCAACTAGAACTCCCAGAATCCTCCTTTCACTTCTATGATAGTTGTAAGAACTGGCAAGTATGCATGCTGGGGGTTGTAGTTTGACAGCAGCTGGAGTGCCGAAGGTTGCTGATCCCTGGTATAGAGTATGTATAATTAAAGACCATACTATCTATGACTGAATACATAATAATCAGTGAATAATTCTCCCAAGACAGCTCTTTATATGCATGTATAATTGGTGCATACATTTGCGCAGTTTAAGTTAACCATAAGTAATTAAAATTATATTATGAATAATAATATAATAATAATGATATTTCATCCCTTTCAAAGCACAGAACCCACCCCTCCTCACTGGAAATACTGCTCCAAACATATACAGTTGCAAGAAAAAGTATGTGAACCCTTTGGAATGATATGGATTTCTGCACAAATTGGCCATAAAATGTGATCTGATCTTCATCTAAATCACAACAATAGACAATCACAGTCTGCTTAAACTAATAACACACAAAGAATTAAATGTTACCATGTTTTTATTGAACACACCATTTAAACATTCACAATGCAGGTGGAAAAAGTATGTGAACCCTTGGATTTAATAACTGGTTGAACCTCCTTTGGCAGCAATAACTTCAACCAAACGTTTCCTGTAGTTGCAGATCAGACGTGCACAACAGTCAGGAGTAATTCTTGACCATTCCTCTTTACAGAACTGTTTCAATTCAGCAATATTCTTGGGATGTCTGGTGTGAATTGCTTTCTTGAGGTCATGCCACAGCATCTCAATCGCGTTGAGGTCAGGACTCTGACTGGGCCACTCCAGAAGGCGTATTTTCTTCTGTTTAAGCCATTCTGTTGTTGATTTACTTATATGCTTTGGGTCGTTGTCCTGTTGCAACACCCATCTTCTGTTGAGCTTCAGCTGGTGGACAGATGGCCTTAAGTTCTCCTGCAAAATGTCTTGATAAACTTGGAAATTCTTTTTTCCTTTGATGATAGCAATCCGTCCAGGCCCTGTCGCAGCAAAGCAGCCCCAAACCATGATACCCCCACCACCATACTTCACAGTTAGGATGAGGTTTTGATGTTGGTGTGCTGTGCCTCTTTTTCTCCACACATAGTGTTGTGTGTTTCTTCCAAACCACTCAACTTTAGTTTCATCTGTCCACAGAATATTTTGCCAGTACTGCTGTGGAACATCCAGGTGCTCTTGTGCAAACTGTAAACGTGCAGCAATGTTTTTTTTGGACAGCAGTGGCTTCCTCTGTGGTATCTTCCCATGAAATCCATTCTTGTTTAGTGTTTTACATATCGTAGATTCGCTAACAAGGATGTTAGCATATGCCAGAGACTTTTTTGTAAGTCTTTAGCTGACACTCTAGGATTCTTCTTCACCTCATTGAGCAGTCTGCGCTGTGCTCTTGCAGTCATCTTTACAGGAAGGCCACTCCTAGGGAGAGTAGCAGCAGTGCTGAACTTTCTCCATTTATAGACAATTTGTCTTACCATGGACTGATGAACAGCAAGGCTTTTGGAGATACTTTTATAAACCTTTCCAGCTTTATGCAAATCAGCAATTCTTAATCATAGGTCTTCTGAGAGCTCTTTTGTGCGAGGCATCATTCACATCAGGCAATGTTTCTTGTGAAAAGCAAACCCAGAACTGGTGTGTGTTTTTTATAGGGCAGCTGTAACCAACACCTCCAATCTTATCTCATTGATTGGACTCCAGTTGGCTGACAACTCAATCCAATTAGCACTTGGAGATGTCATTAGTCTAGGGGTTCACATATTTTTTCCACCTGCACTGTGAATGTTTGCATGGTGTGTTCAATAAAAACATGGTAACATTTAATTCTTTGTGTGTTATTAGTTTAAGCAGACTGTGATTGTCTATTGTTGGGACTTAGATGAATATCAGATCACATTTTAAGACCAATTTGTGCAGAAATCCATATAATTCCAAAGGGTTCACATACTTTTTCTTGCAACTGTATGTGTGCATATCTACAGCATGTAAAGTAAGAACATTTCAGGTACATATTCTTGTCTTTTCTTTTTTAATTTTAGGTTTCGCTACAGAGCCTTTTTTTTATTACCAATTTATGATGAAGGTATAAAGGAAAAGTTGAGAATGCCGGTCTCTGTGGTGCATTAAAACATACATATTCAATGCCCTTCAAATCTAGCCTTCCCCCTTAAAATATTGTAAGTGTGTAGTAATTGGATCAAATGAGAGGGGTAATCAGACAGGCATGACAATATTCCGTATTACTCAGAGGTTGCAGGTTGCTAGGCAACAACACAGAATCTAGACAAAGATAAAGATAAATAACTGTCTGGGGTCATATTTATTAAAGCAAAAACAAGGCCCATTCCAACCTAGTGATTACTCCATATATATTAATGCTGCATATAATCCAAATTAATCCAATTAAACAGCATGGGTCATTTATGTTCTCTCTAATAGAAGCCATGTGTTCAATACAGTGCGGATCCTTGAGAGACACATTCATGGTAGTAAAGGTGCCCATACACATTAGACTAAAGTTGCTGAAAATTTCAACCATAATCAACTCTTGGCGGGTGGGAATCAACAATTAATGATGGTTTTAGGTGCCCGAACACACAGTGTTACTGTCTAGAAAGAAGAAGTCAACCGCATTTGGACTTTTTTGTCTGAAAGCTGGACAAAAGAGATTTCGTTCTTTAAGAAAAATCTTTCGTACATGAATGACCTTTCCTTGAAGGAACATTCCCAGAAAGATTATTCATCCTTCGCTCGGAATAATTGAACATGTAGGGCCAACTTAAACGAGTGCAGAGGTAAATGTAAACTAACATAAGACTCATTCACCATCATTTGTGCGGTGGATGTTCAGCCAATAACCTACTTCTATCCATCTAGTGCAGGGGTCACCAACCTCCGGCACTCCAGGTGTGGTGAAACTACAACTCCCAGCATGCTCCATTCACTTCTATGGGAGTTTCGAGAACAGCCAGGCAAGTGTGCATGCTGGGAGTCGTAGTTTCACCACAGCTGGAGTGCTGGAGTTTGCTGATCCCTGATCTAGTGTGTATGGCCATCCTAAGAGCTGTATTACATTACGTGATCAGGCAGACGATTGTCGAGAAGTAGATGTTCCTTCCTCGCTATTACATGCAGTGATCTCCTCCTCAGTATGGGAAGGAGCGATTGCTAATACCATGGCTCGTCCCCATACTGAATAATTGTTTGCTTGCAGCAGATTGTGATTAGACATCACGATCTGCCGGCGGCAAGCGATGATTTTTAAGCCTGCCGAAAGACTGCGAGCATTGGGTTGTCAGCGGCAGTATTACACAGGCAGATCACCACTAACAAGCGTTCCTACGAACGCATATTAGCGATCATTGGCCCATCAATCACCTGGTGTAATACAGTTTTAAGTGTGATTTTTTGGTGCTGTTTTTCCCGCACCAAAAAGAGCCTCTAAAAAGCCTCCCATTCATTTTTAATGGGAAGCAGCATGCTTTATATTGGAGTGGAATCCATGCTGATTCTCCCTTTGAAACGAATGGGAAGCTGAAAAAATAGGAAATCGGGAAAAAAAATATGTAGCAAAAATTGCACAAAAAATCAGTGCGGATTCTACGCTGATTTTTTTTGTGTGTGTTTTCATAATATGTTGTATGAACATACTCTAAGATACATATTAGACTACTGTTAAACAAAACTGGCATTGTCGGTGGGACTGGCAAAGGATTTAATGTATATTAGCTGTCGGGGAAGAGAAGGATCAGGTATGTTGAATTTCAGTGCCTGATCTTTTGTGAACGGCAGTGACTTTCTCCTCTCTCCCCACTCAAATAACATATTGAGCAGAGCATGAGGGAGTCAGGTGAATGACAGGTCCTCTTTAGGATGCCCATACACATTCAATAGCCTCTCCTGACATGTGTGCTTTAGTAAATACTTGCATTCTCCATGTAATAACAATTCTGGAGCATCTATTCTTATGACTATGTTGTGCAATTCCTCCATTATTCCTACCTGATGTTTATGAATGAACTGCCAGAAATCTGCAATAAAGGTCCAACTGGGTGTTACCACTTGGGTGTGTGTCCCTGCACAGCCTGACACTAACCAATCGGTGCTGACAGTGCCAGACTGTGCAGGTACACTCCCCCCCCCCCCCCCCCAACTGGTAACACCCAGTTGGACCTTTATTGCAGACTGCTGGCAATTGATTCATAAACATCAAGGAGGAATAAAGGAATGGCACAACAGAGAGCCATAAGAATTGATGTTCCACAATTGGTATTACATGGGGAATGCAAGTACTAAAACTGGCATGTCAGGAGAGGTGACAGGTCCTCTTTACCTTGTAATGTTTTGCACTTGTCTTCAATCAGATTGAAGTAAGATTCATGTTTTTCGGGGTCTACTAAATTTACTGTGGAAGGGTTCCTCTAATACAACAGGTGGAAACCACCTTATCAATAACACAAACATGAGTTAAAAACTTTCACATAAACTTATGAAGTAAAAAAGGATGTAAAAACCATCAAACCTTTTTACCAGTACAGCAGTAAAAGAGTTAAAATCCCAGTGTTGTTCACTAAATTGCACTGACCTTCTTCTCCTCCCTTCATCCTCTCACCCCTCCCAGTCATGAGCCACAGAAATTAAATGGATTCAGTCTATCAGCACTCTGCATCTAAGTGATTAAATTCAGCTGCTGGAAAAATCTGTCGCCCGCTGCATCTGAGAAATGATCCTGCCAGACATGGACAAAAAGAAAGAGCAGAAATATGTCCCTTCACACTCTATGATATCTGTAGTAGCATCTCCATTGTGGGAAGGAAGGGGTGGGAAAAGCTGTGTGTGGTGGTCTCTCAGAATGTTCCAGAGGAACACCACCATCCAAGGCCTTAGAACTACCATACATCTAATCTAACTGGACACATTTTATGTAACTTTTTAAAGTTTATACTAGATGACCCTAAACTTTTGTATTACTGGAGAAATATGAAATGGGTTACCTGAATTATTACACAGAAGCACATCAAATCATGTTTGGCCATTAGGATTAGAGGCGATACTATGGGGGAAAATGTGAAGGTCTCAGAGAAATTAAAAAGTTATGATTAGAGCAGTCTCCCAGATAACCAAAAATGATCTGAGAGGTGCTTTGATATGCAACTGACCAAAGTTCTTAGACTAATATACCCGTGTATCTGCTTAAATCACAAGTATACACATTTACTAGATGCCATAATAAAAGATAAAAAAAGAGAAAAAACTTCCCTTAAAAAGTTTCTCCAGTTTAGAACACCCAATTCCATACACCTATTGCAGAATTCAAAAGAGAGGGGGTCTCCTGTTCAGGATCCCCATCTCTTGGTAAGAGTGCAGAGCAATTACCCAGCGTCATTTTCTCTCTGGTGGACCTTTAAGTCCTGCATTACAAAGAAACCCATTGATTTGAATAGATACTGTCTAATGCACAATTTCCCCCGCGGTGGTGCAGCAGAAAAAATTACTTACTACCAGGTTTCACCACAGATTATCACTGGGGCAAGTAGCGTGACACTTTATGATCATCTTACTGGACCTCTCTAACAAGTTGGAATTGTCCAAGGTGGACAATCCTTTTAAAGGACAGATCTTGAGTTCTCTATTGAACCCAGGAATTCATTAATTGTTTCCTACACATCAACAATAAGGGTAATGCAAATGTAATTAATTCTCCATAAATGAATAATAATAGTACCACATGGAAACAAAACTAGTCTCTGTTTATGTGTATGCTATAGCTTTCTATTATAGCGTATAGTAAGCCATAATGCAGCAATGGATCTGTGGAAGAACAGCTCCCACTAACTTAAAATGAGCTCCATGGAAGTTTCCTTCAATCCGAGGGCAAAAATAACCCTGCAAACATTAGTTTAGGCCACATTCTGGCCACCGTAATTAGGGTACATTTTAGTGTCCGCATTACCACCATCGTATGTGGACCTCATGTGGATTTACTGAACTAGACTTTGAATTCTATGTTATAGGTCTCCCCCTGGCCAGCTTGATTGCCAGATCTCTCCCTTATTGACAATGTCCGGGACTGGATGGGATTAGGGGTCTCCCAAGCACAGAAGCCAAAATCCACCTTGGCTGAGCTATGGGTGAGAGTTGAAAGAACTTGGAATGGGATACCACTGGAGGAAATCCTGAATCTGTATGATTGTTACTATGCCAGAGTGGCAGCATGTATCAAAGCAAGGGGAGATGCCAGCCGGTATTAGTGTGACTATGCCTCAACATATACCGTGCTGCAGAACCCAAAATAAAGGGTGGTGTGATAATTAACCAAACACCACTAGTATTTATACTTTGTTGATCTCAGCTCCATCCCAGGTGTTCCAGGTGTTTTCATTTTCAGGTAGTGTACTAGAACTATGGGAGGTCGAGGTACTGCAAGCATAATACACAAACACTGATATGTATGGCCTTAATCCGTATGAAAACAGTCCGAAGTGCTGGGAGTAGTCTTGAATATGACACTGACATTCACAGAATTGTTTTTAGGCTGGGTTCACACCTGAGCATACTCTGTATGCGCTTTTTATAGGCGTTTCTATCAGGCGTTTACATACGCTCGAGGAAACAAGCAAACGCCCATTTAGGCGCGTTCCCGCTAAGTCTATGTGCGGGAACGCGAGACAATACGCCCCAAAGAAGCTCCTGTACTTCTTGGGGCGTAGGGTGTTTTGCAGCGCGTTTGTACGCGCTGTAAAACGCTCAGGTGAGAACCATGCCTATAGGGAATCATTGGTTTTTGCCTGTTGAGCGTTTTACAGCGCGTAGGAATGCGCTGTAAAACGCTCAGGTGTGAACCCAGCCTTACTATGAATTTTTTCAGAATTCTCTGTCTTGGTATCCTTTCTTCTTAATAGTCCTATATGTTTTACTGGATTACATGTCAAGATACAAAAGGTCATGCAGGCTGATCTTTTAGAGAACAAAACATAAGCACTTTGGTCATTTTGTCTCATGTTATATAATACACTGGCTGCATGGGGCAGTCATGTATGTAAATCCTATCTGTGTTTCCCTGTTGTAAGAGTGCCGAGCGCAGATATTATGTAATGCTCCTGATTCTTGTATTAGAATTTAGCTATGGAGAGAATGGCTGGATATTCCCTAGAGGGATTCGTAAAAGGAATCACCGGCTAGTTTTGTTTTTTCCCAGAATTCTCAATTTCTTGCACAGTTGCCAGATGCTCTTACGTTAATTTATAATGTAATATATAATGCTTTCTAGCACAAACAACCGCAAATACACAAACTGTTCCTAACAAATAAACCTAGGCTTGAAAGCAAGTAACAAGCCTGTATACAAAGGGATGGCTGCGTGCCACCGCTGGACACTTCTGCCTTCTTTGTATTTATATGCAAGAGAATGATTAGTCTGAGCCTAGAGATGTGCACACTTCATGTGAGACATAGGAGATAGTATATAATTGAACAAGGCATAGCCTCCCACCTTCAGAAAACTCAAGGTGACACCATAAGACCTGCCCAAAGAAAAACGAGAGTGTGCACCTTGCTGAAAATTAAGTCACACTTCGCCTCCCAAGATCATTGGAGATTGAGAGGGAGACCTTGTGCCCATTCTTTCACTGCTGCCCTTTGCTGTGCTCTGAACAGGCCCCAATGTATTTCTCCTGTGCTCTACACTGACAGGATTAAAGATAGTGTAAAGTGGGTGAAAGGAGAACTAAACATTTCTCGATTTTACGACAACCTTTGTCTTATAGCTTGCAGACCATGAAATAACTTGCACTGCTGATCCAGCATCAGAAAGTGCCGGCAACAAGAAAGGGGCTAAGGCAGTTTCCGGGAAGAAATGTGGAAGGATTGATATTAGAAGTAAAGGGTTTAAAGGAGTAGAATTAATACTAATACATCACTGCTATAGAATAATATGCTATTTTCCTCCATGTACAATTTAATATGATTGGGTCATTTCATCTATATGTAAAAAAAAAAGCAATGATATGTATACATACCATCTTTCACTATGTAAGAGAAACATCAGAATTTTATACAACAGTGCACATATAAATATAATAGTTAAAAGGGGTCGTTTGGGATTAAACGTCTCCTTATTATTGTTCCCCCACTGCCAACCGTATAAAGAAAAAAACAGCTCCCATGCATCAGTTATGCACATTTGGTATCCGTTTTAGCAGAGTCCTACATGCAGTACTTTTTTTTCTGTCTACAAAAACGGATCTCAGATGGAAATGGCTCAAATGGATGCCAAATGCGCAAAACTGATGCACAGCATCTGGGGTGATGTGAACTCTCCCATAATGGTGATGTGAACTCTCCCTAATTCTGGAGGCCGGGACACTCCTCACTTTGGCAGAATCCCTGGCCAAATGATTGTGACGTCAATCTCATATGTCTGTGATGTGGGATGGGGACCTGAATTCATGACCAATTGTCCAGTCAGTGCCTGTGCATTCACTTCCTAGAGTTCGGAGGAGTGGCGCATGTACTGGTTGGCTGAATGGTGGTGATGTGCTTCATAGGCTTGATCCACAAGCAGGGTAGGTAGAGTCCAATGCTTGTAAAATGGAGCCTCTGTGGGAGGAGCCATTTGAAGGAGGGAGCAATGGAGGATGGAAGGTGTGGTAGGCAAGGTTTGCTGCCAAGGGAGAGGTGTAGTGGGCGAGAGCACTATGGGAAGTGTTGTTGCTGCAGCTCTGAAATGCCCAGAACCCGCAGGGTACAGCAGGAGAAGGGGGTATTATGAAGAGATTCAAAATATGGAGAGAGGTACATCGATATGTTCAGTATGCTGCCAGCAATAGATTTTCTTAGTGCCCAGACAACCTTTTTAATAGACACTTGACATGGAAATACATTATGGAACACCTTAATAATTAAAATTTCTATACTATATATCTTTATTATTTCACATTACCCTCCAACAGAATGGCAGAAACCTCCTGTAGCCAAGACGTGAGTCAAGATAGGACAAGAGTCAAAGCACTTAAGACGTTTCTCTTCTTATTTGGCAATAAATTGGCAATTAATATTAATGGAGATAAGATGAACACCGAACAAAATCATGAAAGAGGTTCAGCTCATTGGCAAAGCACAGCCCAGGCCATAAAGAGATGAATGTGAAATCAATAAACTTGCTGATATCTGGCTCAGATATGTCATGCCGTTAACTCCTATACCATTCCAGCAGGATACATTCCACTTCAAACAGTTACGCATGTTATTTAAAGAGGTAAAATCAGTAATCAAAGCCAAACACTTAGCATTGGGTGACGCCTTCAATGGAATACGCAGCCAACATTAGAAAGCAATAAAGTAGAGAAACTGCGTGGAACTCATTACTTGTGGCTTTCACTCACATATTAACCTGTACTGTTATTGGAAACATCATATATACTTCCAAGACCAACAATCTGCAGAGATTATAAGAACATAACAGCAGGCAATATTTTCACCTTTGGCAACACTTGGGCATCTGAAACTCCCACATTTTCCATTTTTTATTAAATTAGTTCTGCATTGCATTTGTACAGTATATACAAATATATAGATGATACATTATACAAAGACAATGCATAACTGATGAAGTCACTTCAATTCATCTAGGATTCCGAGGCCTGGACTCCACCATCCTATCCCTTCTAGAAAAGAAGAACAAAGTGTCCCTTGGACCTATTTCCATCCCTACAGTGATCCCTGTAGCAGAGGAGAGACCTGTACAGGGTGGGAAAATCTATGACAAAGGGATGGGACCACCTGAGCTGAAGTTCCCTCTGCAAAAACTCCCATAGCAATTGCAGGTTTTGCCTATATATTAGGGAGATACCTGATTGCATATTTGTTTCCTATGGAGCATTGCCAATAAGTCTCTATACCATAGAGCAGTGTTTCCCAACCAGTGTGCCTCCAGCTGTTGCAAAACTACAACTCCCAGCATGCCCGCACAGCCAAAGGCTGTCCAGGCATGCTGGGAGTTGTAGTTTTGCAACAGCTGGAGGCACACTGGTTGGGAAACACTGCCATAGAGTACTATGTCCATGCCATGGAGTACGTCCAGTAAGGGTACATTTACACCAACAGATTATCTGACCAATTTCTGTTCAATCAGACCAATAGTTGGCGTGTATAACAAAAGATCTGTGTGTGTAAATGGCCAGAAAATCTGTCAGATAATCTGTTGGTGTAAATGCACCTTAAGTCTCCATACAAGACTGATCTCTTTAAGGAGATTCAGCACCCTGTCTAAGCCTATATGTTAAGTGAAAGGACACTTCCATGAACACAAGGAGCCATTCACATACTGAACAAATAGCATTATTACCCACCGAAGTTCCTTACTGTGCCCAATTTAATGAACATAACCTGCAATACGTTTATAATTTCAATTTATTAACCATGTAGACATTAAAATGAGGGGGCAATAACAAAGTGACTAGTACATTAATAACTATGTCAATGAAATCCTGAAACCTGTGCTTATAATGTAATAAACAGCATAATTGGCGCTGAGCACATTACCAAGCAAGTAGCTAATGATTTAAAATGGACAGCATTACTTTACTTACATAATTATTTTCCTCCTCTTGTATCAAGACCATTAACATTAATAATGTAGTAATAATAACAATGAAAATGTCCCAATTAATTTAAACAGGGCAAATTGACTTTTAAGCAGTTTAATGCACAGTGTATTTGCCATGTGTTGGCTTGTCAATATACCTAACTACTTTTAATAAGATGAAATGTGCTCCCCACTGTTAGAATAATACCTGCACCTCTGCAATTATAAAAACAATCAAGCAGGAACAGAAACGCAAACATCCAGTATGGAGGCCATATAATAGCTTCAGCGTGGCCAATATCCAGGAATGTACACTGAAATTCACAGATAAATACATCTAGCACTCCACTTAATATTACATCCACTACCTTCATTTATAAGGAGAGTCATTGCTTGCTTGAAACAAAAGTTTTAATCTAAACAGAATTACAAAGAGCTCTGGAAATCTTAAAGGGGTTGGTCCAGTCTCATACATTGGTGGCATATTGCAAGGATATGCCACCAATGTCTGAAAGGTGCGGGTCCCACCCCTGGGACCTGCACATACCGCTAGAATGGAGCCTGCAAATTAAGGAGTGCCGCCCTCCATTCATTTCTATGGGACTGATAAAAAATAGCCAAGCACTGGCTCGGCTATTTCCATGAGCCCCAATAAAAGTAAATTGAGCGGTCTGCTTCACATTCATTTCTGTGGGACTGCCAAAAATATCCACGGAAGTCCCTTGGCTATTTTTGGCACTCCCATAGAAATGAATGGAGGGCAGCCGTAGTGATTTACCACCAATGTATGAGATGGGTCAACACCTTTAAAAGGGCACAATATTTTTGAACTTTTCTGATCAGTGGGGGTCTGGCACTGCCAATAATCTGCAACTCTGGTGAGAGATGCAGTCTCCTCACAGCATACACAGCACAGCTCCGTACAGTGTATAGTGGCTGGTTTTGGTACTGCATCTCATGCCCATTCACTTGAATGGGACTGAGATTCCCATAGTCCATGTGACCAAGGAACGTGACATCACTGGTTTAGGAGGAGCCTGCAGCAAATCACCAGAGCATCGTTGCCTCTCGAAACAACTGATCAGCGAGGTGCCAGATGTCAGACCCCTACTGATCTGATATTCATTACCTATCCTGAGAACTGGCCATCAATTTTGCACTTCCAGAAAACCCTTTTCAGTCAAAGTCACTCACAGTAATACTTGGATATTTACATGCACTTAAAACACTTCTATTTAAATGAAGACATTAAACATATTTAAAAACATGCTAAAAAACTAATGTAAGAAAGTAACTAGTGTGCAACTCAAACTTTACATTAAAGGGTTTGTCTGACCACTAAAACTTGTTGTAAAAAAAACACTCAGAATATAATGAAATAAGGAATATGTGCACTGTGGGCAGTAATTGGCTTCAACACCAAATGTCCATGTCGAGAGGGACCAAAAAGTAAAGTTAAAAGGAAAGGGACCCACTAAGCCTCAGAATGGGAACAGCTGGGGACCGGTAAGGCGAGTATTACTTATTTTATTTTTAATGTTTTTTGTCAAGTTGGCTGGATAACTCATTTAATACTTTATATTATTATAATGGACACGTATAGATATTATAATGGACATTTTAGCACTTGAGCTAAGAAAAATAACTTGGGGTGCCCATACACAATGCATGTGTGGAACAGTAGAAAGCAGTGTGGTTGGAAACTACTTCCGGTTTTACTGCAAATTAGGCACGGTTTTGCCATGTCGTTTTTAGCAGCATGACCGATAGGGTGAAACACAGATGAAGTTTACTGCCGCAATACACAGTAAAACCGCAATTCTCCATGTGGATTTGTGTCCTTCAACATATGCCAAGCAGGTCAATCAGCACAGCAGTTCTAGAGCATGAACCATAAATCAATACCTTTAAATCTATCATACACCTTTTTTCTAGACATTGAACAAGTACAAACCAATTTTGGAACATGCATATATGTCACAGTTCAGGTACCTCTAATTCGAAAAGGCAGTTGCGTTAAAGTGTAACTGTAATTTATTTGTTTTGTGATTTGTAGGGGCAATGATACTGACCATTTTTGTATTATACTTTAGTTACTAAAATTGGACATTTCTATTACAAATATAGCTCTGAAGTGGCCCATTTGATGCCTTAGCAATGCTCCCTGTCTTCTGTTTACATAATGTGGAGACACGCTCCACGCTAACTGCTGCTACCCTCACTGCCTCTATCTCTCAGAGGGAGCAGCAGCAGTTATTGTGGAGCGTGTCTCCACAGTTATGTGAACAGAAGACAGGGAGCATTGCTAAGGCATAAAAAGAGCCACTTTAGAGCTATTTTTCTAATAGAAATGTATGATTTCAGTCATTAAAGTAGAATACAAAAATGGTCAGCATCACTGTCCCTACACATTACAAAAAAAAAAAATTAAAAAAATGACCGTTACACTTTAATACTTCTCAATTGTACATTTTGTTAATTAAGCTACTGCTTAACAATTCATAAAATCACTACATTCTGTGAGATGATACAATTACAATTATCAACTTTCTAAAAAATTTTTTAAAAAGTATGACGTCTTGGCTGCCCACCACACATCACACCACCACAGTTAGAAAGGAAAGGACATACCAGCTGAACCTCACAGTCAGCAAGGGCAGAATTTTGGTAAATTGAACAACATATATGCACTTATCCTTGAATTTTTTGCATTGTTCTATCCAGGTATGCGCTCAGTTATTTCTAATATTTCATAAAAAGCATGCCATTATACATGCATAATGTATGCCGTGTCCCCTACCCCTGTTCATTTCCAACAATCTGAACATCATGCGAGCTTTGTTTTCCATCCAGCCTCTTGAATCGAGTCACCATTCACATCGCATAGACCGCACTCTGTGTACAAAATAGTGTCTATTCCCGGTACATGTAATCTTGAAGAGCTGGACCATGCAGCTTTAAATTCTCTTTGTAGAGAACAATTTGAATCAAGCTGGGAAAACAGTATGTCAGATTGCTTTGTAAAATGAGAGAATGAATTCTGAAATATCATCCTTTTAACTATAAAAGAGTGTAAAAATCTGCTCATTTACGGCATTTGGAAGCTTTGGATATGAAAGTCAGCAACAGGGGGAAGAATTCATCTTATAACCCAGTAATGGTGACTGGACTCCTGCCTCTTCTTCCTAACCTACTGAAAGCAGAAATCGGCATGAAGACAAGGCGAGGAGCCATCATCTCCCCAGGAAATAGGCCACTGTTACCGGAGGAAGTGGTTTAGTAGGGTTCTAACAGAGTGACAGAGTCTGATCAGTCTAATGTATGCTTGGGAATGCCTTACTGTAAAAGATCTGACAGCATTTTTTTCCAGAGGATGTCTTGGTACAGTGATTATGATAAGTTTATATGCAGGCAAACATATAGGAAGCACTACCAACAGAGAAAGTGACAGCACCAAGTCTAACTAGACTAAATAAACGTATTATTATAAAAGGTAAAGCACCTTCTAAATGGGGAGAGGGAAGAAAGCCCTGCCAGACACCTCTGAGAGTGGATTATCTCTCCCAAAAACATAGAATCGGCCATGCTGAAATTCAACAGTCCAATCCTTATTTACCCCAAAATCTGCTTGGATGGGAAAGTTGGGACACCTCCAAACATAATAGATTCTCAGCTGGTTTCATTGTTGGGTTTAGCCAACATTAATCTAATGTTTATCGCTAAGGCCTCTGTCACACTTGCGTTGTCCGGATCCGGCGTGCACTCCCCTTGCCGGAATTACACTCTGGATCCGGAAAAACGCAAGTGTACTGAAAGCATTTGAAGACGGAACCGTCTTCAAAATGCTTTCAGTGTTACTATGGCACCCAGGACGCTATTTAAGTCCTGGTTGCCATAGTAGGAGCGGGGGAGCGGTATACTTACAGTCCGTGCGGCTCCCGGGGCGCTCCAGAATGACGTCAGAGCGCCCCATGCGCATGGATGACGTGTCCAATGCGATCACATGATCCATGCGCTTGGGGCGCCCTGACGTCACTCTGGAGCGCCCCTGGAGCCGCACGGACAGTAAGTATGCTGCTCCCCCGCTCCCCACTACACTTTACCATGGCTGCCAGGACTTTAGCGTCCCGGCAGCCATGGTAACCATTCAGAAAAAGCTAAATGTCGGCTCCGGCAATGCGCCGAAACGACGTTTAGCTTAAGGCCGGATCTGGATCAATGCCTTTCAATGGGCATTAATTCCGGATCCGGCCTTGCGGCAAGTGTTCCGGATTTTTGGCCGGAGCAAAAAGCGCAGCATGCTGCTGTATTTTCTCCGGCCAAAAAACGTTCCGTTCCGGAACTGAAGACATCCTGATGCATCCTGAACGGATTTCACTCCATTCAGAATGCATTGGGATAATCCTGATCAGGATTCTTCCGGCATAGAGCCCCGACGACGGAACTCTATGCCGGAAGACAAGAACGCAGGTGTGAAAGAGCCCTAACTTAAATCCACTGGAATGGAGTTGCAACATTAGATACTTGAGCTGCCCATTTCCTGCCTGTGACATGGAGAGAACTAGGGAGTTGTAGACAAATCTAACAAAGAAAGGTCATCATTAACCTTGTAGAAACTATTTTGTTAATCGGGAAACCAATTCTACCAGCGATCCACCTTTTCTACACAGGTTACAGGCAGTCAGGAAAAACACCTCCACAATTTCTTTACATTTCATCTTCCCAGATTATTTGCAGTATGACAAACTATTGTAAATCTAGAAAGTATTAAGCAACATTATTCATTCATTACAAAAAACTATCAATTTGAAGCAAAACTTCCTCCCATTTTAGATTTTTTTTTGCAAATTTTTTCTATACAACGCAATGTCCAGGTTTCTAAGTAGGGACTGCCAACGCCTCTAAGATCAAAAAACCCAAACTTTCAAGTAGACTTTGCTGCCACTTGGAGGTGCAGTCATTTATGAAGTTGTAGAAGTCCACGGGCAAATCCTCCAAGTGGAAACAGCCATTCATCTTATATGAATAGGGGTTTTCCAACTATCCCCTGATGGCAGAAGCCTGGCAGTAGCTTGTTCACTTCTACCCATTAGGAATAAATGTGCCTGCTTGGAGGGGGAAGGGCGCAGGCCAGTTGGATCGAATAGCTAAAATGTATGGCTAATGTATGGCCAACTTTAGGATCTTAATAGGGACAGCTATATGCAAATCTTATTAATTGTTTTAGAAGATGTCAACATTTTATTTTGACCTACATTCTAGACTATATCGCACAGTTTTTTAAAGGCATCAATCAGATAACAAGTTCAGTGAGAGGGGGGCTTATAAAAAATATTCACCTTACCGATCCCCCCGTCGCTGCCATTCCAGTTGGTGTCCCTTGACACACAGGAAATGCCCACTCAATCAATCACAGTCTGAGGCAGGTTTCAGATGTGGCCAATGATTGGCTGAGCAAGCATTTTGTGCAGCAAATCCCTGCTTATTTAGATCCAAGATCTGGGCTTCCAAATATCCAACATGATTGTGTCTAGTGCAAATGTATTCACTCTCGAAAGGATCTTCAAGGCACGCATACATTGCACTAGACACTCAGTAGCATTGTCCATGGAGCACATGTTTAAATGGGGATGAACAGTAAAGAAGGAAAACAGTAAATAGGAGTTAAGATTTAGACAATGTCTGCAGCAGTCGGAGGACTAGCTAGAATCAAGCCAACAATACACAAGGAAAATCTATCAAACCTCAGTTTCTTGCTCCTTGTCCTAAACTCTGGTTCTTTAAACTCCACTTATTCAGCAGCCCACTTAGTACAGCAAGCTTAAGGGCTCTTTCACACTTGCGTTCTTGTCTTCCGGCATAGAGTTCCGTCGTCGGGGCTCTATGCCGGAAGAATCCTGATCAGAATTATCCCCATGCATTCTGAATGGAGAGAAATCCGTTCAGGATGCATCAGGATGTCTTCAGTTCCGGAACGGAACGTTTTTTGGCCGGAGAAAATACCGCAGCATGCTGCGCTTTTTGCTCCGGCCAAAAATCCGGAACACTTGCCGCAAGGCCGGATCCGGAATTACACTGCGTGCAGAATTATTAGGCAAATGAGTATTTTGACCACATCATCCTCTTTATGCATGTTGTCTTACTCCAAGCTGTATAGGCTCGAAAGCCTACTACCAATTAAGCATATTAGGTGATGTGCATCTCTGTAATGAGAAGGGGTGTGGTCTAATGACATCAACACCCTATATTAGGTGTGCATAATTATTAGGCAACTTCCTTTCCTTTGGCAAAATGGGTCAAAAGAAGGACTTGACAGGCTCAGAAAAGTCAAAAATAGTGAGATATCTTGCAGAGGGATGCAGCACTCTTAAAATTGCAAAGCTTCTGAAGCGTGATCATCGAACAATCAAGCGTTTCATTCAAAATAGTCAACAGGGTCGCAAGAAGCGTGTGGAAAAACCAAGGCGCAAAATAACTGCCCATGAACTGAGAAAAGTCAAGCGTGCAGCTGCCAAGATGCCACTTGCCACCAGTTTGGCCATATTTCAGAGCTGCAACATCACTGGAGTGCCCAAAAGCACAAGGTGTGCAATACTCAGAGACATGGCCAAGGTAAGAAAGGCTGAAAGACGACCACCACTGAACAAGACACACAAGCTGAAACGTCAAGACTGGGCCAAGAAATATCTCAAGACTGATTTTTCTAAGGTTTTATGGACTGATGAAATGAGAGTGAGTCTTGATGGGCCAGATGGATGGGCCCGTGGCTGGATTGGTAAAGGGCAGAGAGCTCCAGTCCGACTCAGACGCCAGCAAGGTGGAGGTGGAGTACTGGTTTGGGCTGGTATCATCAAAGATGAGCTTGTGGGGCCTTTTCGGGTTGAGGATGGAGTCAAGCTCAACTCCCAGTCCTACTGCCAGTTTCTGGAAGACACCTTCTTCAAACAGTGGTACAGGAAGAAGTCTGCATCCTTCAAGAAAAACATGATTTTCATGCAGGACAATGCTCCATCACACGCGTCCAAGTACTCCACAGCGTGGCTGGCAAGAAAGGGTATAAAAGAAGAAAATCTAATGACATGGCCTCCTTGTTCACCTGATCTGAACCCCATTGAGAACCTGTGGTCCATCATCAAATGTGAGATTTGCAAGGAGGGAAAACAGTACACCTCTCTGAACAGTGTCTGGGAGGCGGTGGTTGCTGCTGCACGCAATGTTGATGGTGAACAGATCAAAACACTGACAGAATCCATGGATGGCAGGCTTTTGAGTGTCCTTGCAAAGAAAGGTGGCTATATTGGTCACTGATTTGTTTTTGTTTTGTTTTTGAATGTCAGAAATGTATATTTGTGAATGTTGAGATGTTATATTGGTTTCACTGGTAAAAATAAATAATTGAAATGGGTATATATTTGTTTTTTGTTAAGTTGCCTAATAATTATGTACAGTCATAGTCACCTGCACACACAGATATCCCCCTAAAATAGCTAAAACTAAAAACAAACTAAAAACTACTTCCAAAAATATTCAGCTTTGATATTAATGAGTTTTTTGGGTTCATTGAGAACATGGTTGTTGTTCAATAATAAAATTAATCCTCAAAAATACAACTTGCCTAATAATTCTGCACTCCCTGTAATGCCCATTGAAAGGCATTGATCCGGATCCGGCCTTAAGCTAAACGTCGTTTCGGCACATTGCCGGAGCCGACATTTAGCTTTTTCTGAATGGTTACCATGGCTGCCGGGACGCTAAAGTCCTGTTTGCCATGGTAAAGTGTAGCGGGGAGCGGAGGAGCAGCATACTTACCGTCCGTGCGGCTCCCGGTGCGCTCCAGAGTGACGTCAGGGCGCCCCAAGCGCATGGATCACGTCATCCATGCGCATGGGGCGCTCTGACGTCATTCTGGAGCGCCCCGGGAGCCGCACGGACTGTAAGTATACCGCTCCCCTGCTCCCCGCTCCTACTATGGCAACCAGGACTTTAATAGCGTCCTGGGTGCCATAGTAACACTGAACGCACTTGGAAGACGGTTCCGTCTTCAAATGCTTTCAGTACACTTGCGTTTTTCCGGATCCGGAGTGTAATTCCGGCAAGTGGAGTACACGCCGTATCCGGACAACGCAAGTGTGAAAGAGGCCTTAGATAGAGCAAACCGCGTTGGTGCGGCCTCATCTGGAATATGCAGTTCAGTTCTGGGCACCAGTCCATAGAAAGGATGCTCTGCAGCTGGAAAAAGTACTGAGGAGAGCGACTCTGGGGGGCATGGAGGGTCTTAGTTATGAAGAAAGATTAAAAGAATTGAATTTATTTAGTCTTGAGAAGAGACGTCTAAGGGGGGACATGAATAACCTATACAAATATATAAATGGGGCATACAAAAAATACGGTGATAAACTGTTCCATGTAAACTGCGCTCAAATGACAAGGGGGCACTGCCTCCGATTGGAGAGGAAAAAGTTCAGTCTCCGGAAGTGTCAAAGCTTCTTTACTGCAAGAACTGTGAATCTGTGGAATAGATTTCCCCAGGACATGGTCACAATAGGAACAGTGGACAGTTTTAAAAAGGGTTTAGAAGAATTCTTAAAAGTAAACAACATTAATTCTTATAAAAATGTGTAGAAATCTAAGTCTCAATTCCTTCTGGGATTCACATCCCCATCTATCCCTTGGTTGAACTTGATGGACTTATGTCTTTTTTCAACCGTATTAACCATGTAACAGACCCTACTAATTTCCACAGAACTTTAAAGGGGTTGTTCAGCCCAGGGGACCCGTTTGCTCCCTCTCGGGCTCCTCAGGTCTCAGGTTTCCCCTATGTTAACATCCAGCTTAACGCAGGTCACATGGCCATCGACTGGTCGCATCAGTGACATGTCACCCATGTGTCACGTGACCAACTGACATCATTGATGCGGATAGTCAATGGCTGCAGAGACCACGTGACCTGCATCAAACCAGATATTGATGTGGGGAGACAAAACCTGTGGTGCCCAAAGAGAAGTGATGAAGCTGGAACCCAGCAGTGGGGATCAGGTAAGTATGCTTACCACCTCTGGTCTGGCCACTATTGGGGAGCTGCAGAAAAGGTCCTCAGAGTTGAATAACCCATTTAAGATATTATTACGGTACTATTATTATTATTAATATATTTTTCATTAGTCAGGTTCTTTTTTTTTTTTTTATTCTTTCTTTTTTCCCCCCTTTTTGATGTCAGTGCTTGTCAGATACAAACTAATGCCGGTTATCATTAGGTTTTCCAATCAGTTTAGATCAATCGTAGTGCACCAAAAAACTGCCAAAAAGAAAATCGAAGCATCATCACTAAATAATGTAAAAAATGCAATGCAAAAATTGCCAATGCTGTACTATTACTGATTGCAAAAATCAGTAAAGCAGGAGTTATCGATCTATAAAAAGTCAGGATAACATGAAGTTATGATATATCTGCTTTCTGTCGTCTGTTGGCTTCTCTGCTCTCATCTCATGGACTATAGAGAGTTACTTTCCCCAGTGAACCATTAACAAATATAGAAAGGAAAACATTGGTTCTTCTGTTAGTTCAAGTCTGCATTATCGTCAGCTATCTCCTGGGAGGATTGGGCAGCAGAAATAACCAGCTGGAACATCCCAATGATTGCCCCTGCAGGAGATGTATATAATAAAATTTGAAAGCTGCAGTATGAACTTCTCACATACTTGTCCTTTTTGGTTTATTCATCAGAAATAATTATCTGTGCTAGCTTTCACGGGAGCACATATTTTATGTTGTGCATTAAAATTTAATGGATTTTTAATATTGTAACTACAGCAAGAAGCCAATTGAAAATTAAGCAATACATTTCTGCTGCGGTTTGTTGTTAGCCAATGCATCACCCGGTTTAAATGGATTAACAGATTTAAAAATAAGCATTCACACCAATATGACCATAAAACTTCAATCTTACAAGAGCTGCAGGGAGAACTTTCATTACAATACAGTAATGTCAACAGATCTAGGACTTTCATCTTGTGGGAGTGGGCAGTTTATCAGACCACAGGGTATGGGAATAGCAGACGGTAAGGAGGACATTCCTGATTGGGTGACACTTGTGTGGATGTGACATAACCAACGATAAGCCTGGAAACATAGACAACGTCTCAGAAAGAAGATACATTCTGTTCGTGTCTGTTCAATATTACTACTGTAAAAAGGAATGAGATACAAGTTACTATTTTAGTATTTATGGACAATCACAAAGAGGAAGAGGTAGCATAATTCAAGACAATTTCAAAGGGGTTATCTCATGAAAAACATTGAACACCTATTCAATGGGGAGTTTGAATGGAGCAGTGATCAAGTATATATCCTAACTCACCTTGTACAGTGTTTGGCTACCTCCATCATTCACATAGACTTTCAATGGAGTGACCGTGTGCATGCATGACCACCCCTCCATTCAAAATCCTCCAGAATAGGTGCTCGGGACACTTCTTATACTGATTGGTAATGGTCCCAACCATTACACATTTATTATCTATCCTGTGGATGGGTGATAAATTATTTAGGTGAGAAACCCCTGTTGTCCAAAGTTAGAAAAACATGGCATCCCACCCATCCACAGGTTGTTTGTGGTACTAAAGCAAAGCCCCATTCACATAACCCATGGACAGGTGTGGATCAATTTCTAGAAGAAAGCAGCTATGTTTTTCTAATCCCAGACAACCCCTTTATATAAAAAGTTCTCAATGGTGGTTTTTCTAAAGTATTGGATGTACTACAAGCAGAGCTGATGACTGAGGCGCCAGCTGGTCAATACACCTAGAAGTGTGCTACTTGCCCTTTTAGTTATATTCTGTTAAGTTCCATGAAAGGGACGAAACCCAAATCCAAGGTCTTTAGTGGGCCAGGCCATGCTAAAAACTCAAAGTGATTCCTAGTGAAGATTAGCTGGCTCTACAGTGATTGTCTACAATATAGAACTTAAAGGGAATGTGTAATTAAAAAATGACCTTGTTTAAAGGGAACCCGTCACCATGTTCTGACATAAAACCAAATGTACCTTAATGCTTGTTTACCCCGATAGTTCCCAACGATCGATCCATAATCTTCTCAGAACTAACCTGTCCTATTTTATCGCCCTATAACGTTTCCCCCCCTTTTATGCTAATTAGCAGAAAAAAGAGTCATATCTTACATGCTTGACCAGAGAAGAGTCCTATTTTCTCTGAGTCAAGCGCCTCAGCTCAGCCTAAAAAACGCACCTATAGATAAAATCTTGCGCATGCGCAGTATTCATTTCGGGCAGAACTACGTTGCGTAAGTATCGCAACGCTACCACGTGATGTACATGGTGCACTCCGTATTTACTTCCGCACGTAGTGGGTGAGGGGGAGGGGACATACACTAAGCTAGCTGATTGGTCTTTCATAAAAAGGGCAAGTGTGCATGTGCGTGATTTCGGACGAGATTACAAGCAGTGAGGGCAGAAATTGGCTGCCAATCAAAGTCTAGGGGGAGGGAAATAGGCTATGATGGTGTGAGGGGAAGGAATTATTTATGCCAATGAGCATAACGGAGGGAAAGCATTATACGGCGATAAAATAGGACAGGTTAGTCCTGATTAGATTATGGATCGATTGCTGGGAACTATCAGGGTAAACAAGCATTAAGGTACATTTGGTTTTATATGTCAGAACATGGTGACAGGTTCCCTTTAAATCACATTTTTATGTTGAACATATTTTCAAAGAATTTTTGATGATGTTATTTTTAATTTCCCATGTCAATTTTTATAATTAAACAAGCAACATAAAATCCTGCAGTTTACCAACTGGCAAATAATATTATTATTATTATTATTATTATTATTATTTATTATTATTATTAATAATAGGCACCACTTCTTGGTCTGTACAGATCACTCTACTGCAGTTATCTGCTTATCTATACACAGAGATGATATCATTACCGGCAGGATTAGAATGACAGAAAAGACAGGATCCATCATTTACAATAGGTGATTGTCAAATCTTATCTATTCTTTCCTTGTACAGTGACCTCTGCACAGGGCACAAAGCATGCCCAGAAAACTCTCCTATGGGGCTACCGTTAAGCAGTTTTTTCAATGCTGTTAAGAACAGCTCAGGCAAGATGGCCGCCCCCATAATCATGATCAGAAAATAGTGTTACTATTTGGTTTTAACTGGTGGGGGGGAAAAAATTGGTGACACATTCCCTTTAATACAGTCACACAAAGACCTGATCATTTACATTGTTTGCTCAGTGAACATAGGGGACAGATGACATTACCAAGACTGCTATTGTTGGTTTAATACGGGTGAACTTTCTTCTATGGATTCTGTTGCCATTTCCCATTTGTTCTTTAAGTCCAATTTGGGATTAATAAAACAGTGACAAGTTTTGTACTGCTTGATTGGGTGTGCTGCTTAGACCATACTGTAAGCACATGATGCTTACTGGCGCTATTACCTGTCAATGCAAGGACATATAATGGGAGGTCCACAGAAGCATCCTACATAGAAGTATGTAGCTCTCCCGAGCAACCTCATTTCCAAGAATGAAATCATTCATTTAAATCAAAACCCATAAATCTGAGTAAATGAGATAATGTTCCAGTAAAATTACATATGTAATTAATATTGTAACAAAGGCACTACAGGCTTCTTACATTTGCCGTAGACTGTATGACAAGATGCAGGCCACGCTGACAATCACTTTATTCAGCGCTGAGTCATCACTTCCACAAATAAATGTGTAAAGAACAGCAGCTTTTATGTGTCAACTATCAACATTTTCCAGGTTCTAAGGTGGCCCAACATAACTCAGCCAGGCAACAATGAAGAAAGGGACATGTGATTTGTCACTTGTCTCAACCTAGGCAATCGCAAGTTAGCAGAACAGAGAGGGACCAGATCTTACGCTGGATGACGACACCGTGCTCTACAGCATTTCAAGACAAGGATGAAAGCAGCAAAACAAGCAACCCTTCACGATTAAATGATAAAGTTGTCAAGTGAGCCAAAAGGCCTAATAGCATTTCCACTGAGCCACATCACAGTAAATCTTTCAATCCTATCAGTTTGTCTTCTGCTCGTGCATTATTGGTTATGACAGTAAAAGTATGAACCCTCTTCATCACCCAAGCAGAGTCAGTTACTCATAGCAGACGCCTGTTGTTTCCAATGTTATAAATAGACCTGGGAAGCAACTTATGGAAAAGCAATCGCCTCGTATAATGCAAACATTAAAAATCCGAGCTCCATGAAACCGCACTTTATTGACCTCGAATATACTTGTGCGAAGCCATACCGGAATGTCAGAGCAATTCTATCAGTGCGCTCCGTGGCAGAAGACAGGAACGAGAGTACGATGCTGCAAGCTGAAATACACATTCGCTAGGTCTGAATGTCATTATTGCTGTAAACGAGCATTCCCTGGTCATAAAGAAATAAAACAGCCTCAAAATAGTAGCACTAACATTATAGCTGTTGCTATAAATTATATCTTGGATGCGGGATAGAGAAGGGGGGGGTGAGAAAATGGAAGCAGTTCAAACTTCTTTTACAGTAATAGTCTCCAGTTGAGCATAATCACCAAAGCTACAGTGATAAGATTGCCAAAAGTAGACAAACATCTGCGAGAGGAATTCATCTCCAAAGGAAAGCCAACAGCTTGTTATCATTAAAGAGGCGATGCGCGCTCGCCGTTTGAACTGCGGGCCGTCTTGTTACTGCGTTTTCTGAGGCAACTGCACCAGATGTTGGCAGCCATTCTCAGATGGTAGGCAAGCACCTGCTGTCGGAGAAATTAAATACTCCTGTGCCCTTTTTACTTTCTTCCCCCATTTATTATTATTCAGCGGGGGGACAATAAAAAAATAAAAAAATGACCCTTGAATATAACCTGCGCATTTCTATTTGTGAGGACGTGCTGAGCAAGTCAAGGTAAGCTGCTCTTGGAAGGTAGATCGTAGCTATGCCGATGATTAGACTTCACATACTAAGGGCTCATACACAAGGACATGTTCAAATGTGGCCACAGGGAACTTCAACAGACATCACGCGTTCTGTTGTCTTTCATATACTTCTACAAGATGGTGCTTGATCCAACTTTGGTTGTTTATAGAGTCCACCTAAAAATAAGTGCCACATACATCGCACAGTACACTCTTCTAGAAGTTTTGCACCCTTGTGCTCATATACATGGCGAATAATTACAGTGGACCTCTAAAGGACTATGCCCTATTGCCTTTGGTTAGTAACTGTGTATACAGCGTGAATAAGGATTTTGTACATTAGTGGACACAGTAATGGGAAAAACACACACAATACCCTCAGGTCAAAGTTGCAATACCTAATACACAACACACAAATCTAGAACACCACGACTACAGGCAGACTAATAAACCAAAAATGCAAGTTTGTCTATGGTTATCCTAAAATGGTTGTTGGTATCACTGTATTAGGAAGTGGTTTTATCTGTCTTTATGACATGGAAGGAACATATTGAGCCTTGCAGCACTGGGGTCCAAGGTTTGAATCCGACCAAGGACAACATCTGCATGGAGTTTGTATCTTCTCCCCGTGTTTGTGTGGGTTTCCTCTGGGTACTCAAGTTTCCTCCCACACTCCAAAGACATACTGATAGGGAACTTAGATTGTGAGCCCCATTGGGGACAGCAAGTGATGATAATGTCTGTAAAGTGCTGCAGAATATGTGCGCAGCGCAATATAAGTCCATAAAATAAATAAATGTAAAAGTAAAGATGACCATATACCTTCAATAGCTCCCAATTGCCCAATACGCATAAATGCTAGATTTGTCCAAGTTTGTATGTGGTTTAAATTGGTAAAGGGGAGAAAGTCACTGTCAGACGCCTCTGATGACAGCTTATTTCCCAGGATAACTAAAGGAAGGAGTAAAAAAAAAAAACACCATCTGTCGGGAGCTCCCAATACACATTAGATTTTCAGCTTGTCCCGACAGCAATGAAACAAACTATACAGCACATATCTTGTCCAAGGTCCGTTTCTGTATCTTAATACCGTTTAAGTGAAATTTAACAAAAGTGATGTGGGAGCTGGAAGAAAGTAGCCTTGTTTTTCCATTTTCATCTGACCCTGGAAAGGGCATTGTAAGTTTGGTAAATTTAGATGGACACAGCGTCACCTGCATTAAACCATACCAAACAGCCCCAGAGAGTATGACAATAGGGTCAGATATAAGGGATAACCGCCATCACACCAAGTCTTCATTTTCAATAGTTCTATCCCTGCTTTATAGCATGGTAATTAATATATTAGCTACAGACTTTATCACCTTTACTTTTTCATCCAGTTTGACTATTGCAGTTTTTTTGTACTTTGTTATCTGCAAAGAACCTTCCAAATGACTTTTGTGTGTTTCAGGAATGTACACAAGGCACAAAATAAGCAGCTAGAAATAATTCTACCAGTGATGTGATCATTGAGGAAATGTAAATGTAATTAAAAGTTCCAACAAAGATATTCATAGAATTCAAGACGTGTGTTTTCATATTAATGTGTGTATGACTGAATATTACTTTCATACTGAAATAATTTGAATTAGAGCTGAAACCTCTCAGAAACAGGATATAAACTGAGGGCCCGAAATCGATTTTCCAACATTGGAATAATTACATGATGGGCTGACGATTATGAAGCATATGTCAATCTTTGTACAGTGGCAAGGCGGCTAGTGTCACCCGCGATTCTAGGGAGGCTTGTTCCCGCCACCATTGGTTCTCTCCCCCCCACCCCCGATGCCGGATGTTTTCATCCGCGTAACAGGGAGATGCAGCGGCGGCCGTGTGGGGACCAGGAGCGACGTGGGTGTCGGGGAGTGAGGCAAGTACAACCTGTGTGAGAGACCCAAGCATATGGGGGACATTTCAGGGGTAGGATAACCCCTTTAAATACAATTTGCGGACAGCAGTAAATGGCATAAAATAACAAAAAAACTTGCCACTTTTTTTCCCCCATCACTTCTAGTATCGAGCTCCTGACCTGCATGTCAGGTACACACCTTATATTAATTTCTCTAAATGATAAAGGTTGTCTGATGCACATATGTGTAATAAAATATGACTGGCTAATAAGATTTCTATATAAAACAGAGAGGCTTCCATATGCCTAATGTGCCTGTGGTGTTACGGGTTAACAAATCTGCTAGTGAATAGTGAAATGTTATCCTTTTTTTCCCCCTTCTTCCCAGCTCATGCAGCAACCACTGGTTGAAAAGCTGAAATCTACATATCAATGCCTGTGCAGATGAAACAATTCAGCTGCAGTCCTGTGCCAAGACTAGATGAACTGGGCTTTCAGTCACACACCACCATGACTCCTTGCACCTACTGGCACTGGCCCTTCAGACTCCATTCCATGCTCCCGTTCCAAATGCCGATGAAATGAACCCTCACGAAGCAAAAGGCCTCCATTCTCATGCTAAACTACTCTAATGAGCCAGCTACATCATCAGAAAGTGAATCTAGGGGCGCCAAGGGCGAGAAGATCTTTTGTACTTTTTAAAACGCAACCTACGCTGGTTTAACCAGACCACATTTCTAGGATTGATTATGATAATCTCACAGGAGACATTTATCTGAAGGCAACTTGTTGATACTTATGTATATAATTGTGTCTACAGATGAAATTTCTCTTCATGCATTTTCCTTCCAATCAAATGACTGTCCATAGAATAATTATTGCCAAGATCCAACATGCCTGGTGAGAACGCAGATATAATTACCATGTATAAGCCCATGTCAACAAATTATACAACAAGCTATCAGTCTGTTACTTCATCTTAACTGTGAATTGTTCATCAGTCAGATCTTCCCTTCCTAGTCTTTGTAACCCTTGCGTATATTACTTAAAAGAGCTCTCTGGCATTTTTTAGGGTGTATAACGCTTACTGACCAGCAAACTTCTAGCACAGGGATCAACAACCTCTGGCATTCCAGCTGTTCTGAAACTACAACTCCAAGAATCCTCCTTTCACTTCTATGGGAGTTACAAGAACAGCCAAGTAAGTGTGCATGCTGAGAGTTGTAGCTTCACAGCAGCTGAGTGCTGAAGGTTGCTGACCCCTGTTCTAGAGGTATGACCTATTTCATTAAAGTTCGGTTGCATCCATAAATTTATACCTTTTTATTATTGGCAGCTGAGTCATATGCTACCAGTCTGACTACCAGTCCACAGCTTGTTCTACTGTGTAGAACTCTCTCCCCGGCTGAACGTGTATATGTATACTATGGGGAGAGCAGAGAAAGATGCCAGACACCTCAAGCTTATTTCCCAGGGGTACAAAAGTACTGGATGAAAATATTAATTTCAACCAATTCTTCTCTCCCCCGACTTCATCTGTCAGAGGAGAATCTGAAGTTCCCCACACACATTAGACTGTTGGCTAAATTTGCCGTTCCCGGTGAGTTCGGCCAACAATACACTAGTGTGTATGGGGCTATTAGACAGTGCAGTTTGAGAAGGCTCCTCCTCCTCAGTTTTTACAAAGCCAGATGTGTAATGGGAAAAGTAGGCTGCATTAGAGGAACTATATCCGAGGGGAAGAAGGAATCAAGATAGCAGATAACCCATCCATTGCCCACTAGCCCTAAGAGCCAAAACAATTAACATGGCTGATAAATTATTTGAACAGAATGTCTGCTGGCGGTCTGTCTCTTTGCTGGTGGTCTGACTCTTAAAGGGGTTATCCCATCTTAGACAATGGGGGCATATCGCTAGGGTATGCTCCCATTGTTTGATAGGTGTGGGTCCCACATCTGGGACCCGCACCTACAAGGAGAACGGAGCCAGGGAGAGTTGTGGCCGGAGGACTAGGGCTTCCCAGGGTCCCTCCACCACCAGACACAGCTCCCTGCCTCTCCCAGTGAAGTGAATGGGAGCGCACCGCACATGCGTGGCTATCGCTCCCATTAATTTCTATGGGGCCAATGGAAATAGCAGAGCCAGTGTCGGCTCTTTTCGGCAGCTCCATAGAAATAAATGGAGGGCGGCTGCGCATGCGAAGTGCGCCCTCCTCAACTTTCTCGGCTTCGTTCTCCTTGTAGGTGCGGGTCCCAGAGGTGGGACCCGCACCTATCAGACAATGGGAGCATATCCTAGCGATATGCCCCCATTGTCTAAGATGGGATAACCCCTTTAAAGGGAATATGTCAGGAGTTTTCTGCTGCCCTCACTTTTAAATCCGAACAGCACCAACGCATGCCAATGAGTCCTCATATTCCCCGCCCACCTGCCTCTGATTGACAGGTTTTTCCACATGAATTAGCAGCAGGTGGGCGAGAAGAGCCAGGAGCTCATGAATATGGGGACTATTCAGAATGTGCTGGAGCTGTTCAATACAAGATTTTTGGCAAAACAGCTGAGTCAATTAAAGAAAGCGATCTAGCATTTTGCACTGGTGACAGATTCCCTTTAAGAAGAAAAAAACAAAAAAACACCCAACCATTAAAGGGGTTGTCCGCGATTGGGGACAATGGTGTAATAGTACTAGAATGACATACATATTACATACATGCATGTCCTACATTTGCCACATATTTATGAAGCCCCATTTTCATATAGGAAATTCTTAGCCCGAACTGACTGTTTTCTTATACTCTGTGACGTACCGGGTCTCTTGCAGGCGAGCGAAGCCTCTTCTTCCGGCTGCTCAGTGAGCCCGGTGATATCACCGGAACTGATGGGTGGGCTTTAGCGCTGCCCTAGCCAGTAAAACGGCTAGGGCAGTGCTAAAGCCCGCCCATCAGAGCCAGTGACGTCACCGAACACACTGCCGGGCGGAAGCTTCTGCCCGGCAGTGTGTTATTATAAACAAAAGAGCCCTTGCCCTGCGCGATCTAGCGCAGGACAAAGGAGAGCATCGGAGCATGCACTGCTCCGATGCTCAAGTCAGGGGGGCTGCCCCTTAAGGCCTCTATCACACAAGCGATATGAAACGAGTCAGTTTGTTCAGTGAAATTCTTTTGCATGCAAGTTGAATCAGTTTTGTTGATGATTGCGTTCACCGTTTACATTTTTTCATCTGGATTGCATCCTTTAGTCATCCATTTTTCATGCGCATGCAAAAACCCTCCAAAGAATAACACACAGCATCTCCTAGTTACCAACAGTGAAAAACGGACCACACACGGATACTATCTGAGTGCTCTCCGTTTTTTCACTGTCCCATCGACATGAATAGACTAGTTCAGCATGAAAAATGGATGAAGAAAACATGCTGTCATTTTTCTTAAATGGACAGAGTGTCAGTGAAAAACAGTGCTCATGTGCACATACCCATTGAAATGAACGGGTCAGGGTTCAGTCCGGATGATGTCAGTTGTCAAAACAGACTGGGTGGAAATATCACTGTGTCTCAACAGACTTTAGGAAGGTTATGACAACCAATCAGGATTCATTATCTCTCCGAAAACATATCTGACATAGATGTTGCAGCCCTACTGGCTTACATAGGGGTAAGTTATCAAAACTGGAGTAAAGGAAAACTGGCTTAGTTATCTATAGCAACCAAGCCAGTTTTCCTTTACACCAGTTTTGGTATATCTCTCCTTATATACAGTTCACATACACAAGTTTCTTAACCCTCTACTGTATATTTGGCATGCTTTCCAGTAAGGGAGCACATGATTAGATATGTGTTCCTACACTTGAAGGAGTTAAACTGTCATGTCTGACAACAAGGTTTGGCATGGACCCAGTAGTCACATGGGAACCAGGACAGCACAGTTATAAAGGCCTGATTGTAACAGCCCACTGGATTGGAAATGACTTGTAGGCCTAATGAAACAAAACTTTGGCAGAAAAACAGAATGAAAGGAATGAAACAATAAAAGGCAGGAACAAAGGGAGCAGAGTTGTTTCAGCTTAGCAAAATAAGCTCACTTTGTTGTTGGGAAAAGCCAAAGCCGATTAGGATAAACCAATGACTAAGCATAAGTCTTCCAAACTAATTACACAGTTCACCATGTGAAGTGTGATTGCAAGCCTGAAAGGTGAGGACTACTTCATCTTTTTCACTGTTACACTACAAAAAAATGTCCTAAACTGCGCTTACATTGAACTTTGGGTGGAGAGTGTGCAAAATGACTCAAGACTAAATAGTCCCCCCTCCCCTACCAAGAACAACCGGAGATGAGAACTGCTTAGTAATGCTTATCGGCGGCCTACACGGTCTTATTATACTGGGATTCATGCTTGACAACACGTCCCCCAATTTACCATGCATATCTTAACCATACATTAAAGTTTACAGGTCTGAGGAACCATCATCTAGAGTTGAAAGAAGCGTAATCGATATATTACGGGACAACCTCGTCCTTTCTTTTGCACTTGTTGCTAAGGAAAACTACTTCCACAATATGGGACTTTTTGGAACAATTGAGGAAGCAGCAAGAAAGCACACACATTTGAATGCTACGACACAGTCTCAAGATTCTAAATAATGTCCTAGGACTAAATAGGTTAGAGTACTTGAAGCAAACAAAGTGCCATGTTACATTGGGAAAAACACACAACAGCGAGCATGTCTGCCATCCGCTCCCAGCACAAGGATGACAGAATATCAGCAGTGCAATCCACTCTGTCCTTCTACCAGATAACCTGGAGCTCTAGGACTGAAGCCTACTCCTTCTAAGAGTCTCGAGAAATGAACAGAGCAAAACAAAGCCGATTAATCCAAACTACGCAGCAGTTTCTGGCCATGTGTGGAACCAAACCTATTTCTGAAGGTTAAAGAATAAACAACATGAAATATGCAACGGCAGATATGTATAGTATTCATTGCCTTAAAATGTCTGACACTCCAGAGGACTAGGTAAAAAATCCAGAAGCTGTAGATCACTTCCTACATCATTTCCTTTTGATGGTTCAGGAATGAATATGAATGCTAACATTTTCAAAAATGAAGAATTTTATACATAGTGTACTCCAATATTTTATTGTATAGGGGAGAGAGTCTCACCAGTGATTTGCTCGCTGTTTAACTACATAACATTTAGTTCTGTCCAAACATCAAATAGCACGAAAGAAACTTTAATGGGTAATTTCTCTGAACAGGGGCCATGGATCAAGATGGCACAAAGTGTACTGAAATCAGCCGAGAAACACACATCTATAGAGGGAGGTTTCATTGGAGGTATATGTGGTGACAGATTCACTTCAAATTTCTAGGATAACCCCTTTAAAGTGAAATATTTTGTAATAGTATGCAAAAAGAAAAAAAATAAAAATCACATTTTTAGCCTCAGCGCTGAAGAACGAAATTCAGTTTACGCAATATGGATCCACAATACTATGATATGTATAGGATCTGCATGTACACTTTGTAAAATTGCGCACATTAATCATTGCCATACTTATCCTACATACAAAACATATTTATGACAAGAAGAGATGATACAGGCACAACAATACAAAGAGAACATATATAGGAGAATAAATGTGCTGCGTTGGTAAGCTGCTGTTTAGCATATTGCAAAGAGTCCTAAAATAGAGCTGTGATCGTGAAGTGCTAAGGGTGGTGAAATCCAATGAGCAGAGGAGACAAGACGAAGCGGGTGAAGTGTTGATCTCGAATGCCTAAGCTCTTTGTACTGATTGCAGTCTCACTTCCTTGCTCTGACTGGGCGACCTTTTATTATCCTGGAGGTTTAACCTAGTGGCACTGTAACTCAACGCAGCAGGATACGGGAACCTTCACATGTTCCATGACATCTACATGGCCATGTATCTACACAATAGATGTTGTCAAGACTTATACACTGATTATTTAGTTCATAAATCTGAGGTATAGAAGTCTTATGTGGAAAATAATCTTATGTTGCTTCATATGTACAGAAAACGTAGCATGCCCTTTGCTACTCTGTCACATGTATTGACCATAGGCTGGCCAGATGTTCAGCTTTAGGCCGGACAGTATGGCTTCCAGGCTCCCGGTTCTCCGAATGGCGCAAGGCCTGGATGGCCGCCTGGGAGTTCACCTTTTCTGTAACACAGTCCACTGAGACAGCAGTTTTACACTGTCTGAGCGCAGGCTGTAGCCACAGACTGACTGAAGAAAGAAGAGTAGTGACTACTGACAGGGACCTGCTCTGTATCTGCTCCACTGAAAGAGCAGAAGGACATGTGATGAGGTCACCATCGTGTGATCAGTGCAGGAGGGGACAGAGATCAGCAGTGGAGAGGAGAAGAGGAGGAGGGGAAGGACCTGGGATGATATGTGATATGAGAAACGGAGCTTTGTGTGGAGAAGGAGAAACAGTTAAAGTTATGGGTTCAGTGTTTCATCCCCTTCTTCTAAAGAACCATGGATATGCTAGGTATTGTAGTTGTCTCCTCTGATGTGTCTTACTATAACAGTCTGTAGATGCTGGGAGTTATAGTAGGCTATCAGAGAAGAGAACTACAACAGCTTGGGTATGGTGGGTGTAGTATTTCTCCGATATCCTAAAATAACAGAACCAGGAAGCCAGACTGTCCAGCCTAAAGCAAGGCATCCTTCTCAGTCGCAATTAGGGTGGCCAGATGTCTGGGGGTCCTGTAACCAGTACTATATGGGGGTCATGTAGCCAGTAGTGTATTGAGGTCCTGTAGTCAGTAATGTATGGTGGTCCTGTAACGAGAATTGTATGTAAAACAACAATTTATCTTCTAGATTTCTAGTTTAACGTGGCTAACTCTGCTATATAGATTATGGTTTACATTCTGTGTATTGTGGTGTCATAACCCACTGTCCCAGGTTAGATTTCCCTTTTATCAAAGTGGAGACCCTAATTGGGCACGTTGGCTAATACGGTTGGTTTGACAAAAGGTAAACAATAATAAGGTCTAATGAACTTTTGACATGCAATTTCTTTTACATTACATAAATGAAATTTTTCAGAAGAAATGACTGCTTTAAAGTCACATCCACATTGCCTGCAGCACCACGGCACACTTAGTGAAACCATATGTGCTTCTCTGTATGACCTGCGTATCAGCTCTTTCCTGTTCCCACTAGACAAGTTCATTGCATCTCATGTTTTCTATTAAAAATTTTCCTTTAGCTGCCCTTGCCATCCATTTGTGACAATTGGAGAACATTTCTTCTACAGCTGCATTTAAGTCCTGTCTGACAAATAATCATCTACAACAATGCCGCATGCCATTCCAGTTGCCCCCACTGATGAACTACAATGTAGTGGGGTATTATTGCATCTTACTCATCTGGCTGCAGCATTTGCATTTCCAGCTGGTTACTGCACCTGTTACCGGCTTTAAAAACAAGGAAAAAAGATACAAAATACAGCAGCTATTGTAAATCTGTAACGCGTACCCGATGCAGCTATGAGCTGCAGGTCCATGCTGATTGCCGATGAAGGAAGGAATTATTTATTGCCTAAAAAATGCACTTCCATTAACAAACCGCAAAGAGTTAACACTTCTTTTATTAACAAGGTACATGGACCTGTGGTTCCAGCTCCAGCTACACATGACAGCAAACTATACTGATCAAATTTTCCCATCTTCTGTAGTCCAACTGTGGGCTCAGCTCAGCAAATAGATTACATCCTGGACATATCAGTTAGGACGCATAGGTTATTTGTGAATCAACCACTAAGAAAGGGAGCCTGGTAAAGTAGTAACTGACTGGATCCAAAGTTAGTTCTAAATAGGAGTGTCTTCTGCTGGACATTTAGGGCACTGTTGTATTAGGAGGCCAATACTGGTTTGGAGTTTTGGACCACTAGAGGATCCTCTGGTATTCTGGTGGGTCAACATGCATGGAACTTCTAGTGGGGAATTTGATGCATTTAAGATCAGTTAAGTTGGAAAGTTTAAAACATTTGAAATAACATAATAATGGGTGCCAGATTAACCGTCATGTTTTCATAAAAAAAAATTTTTTTAGCATATGTTACTGTTGCAGCAGCATTATGCATAAAGCAATCTTTAGTTTCTTCACATACCACAGTTTTCCTTGTTTTACCCTTAGTTACGGCTGTTTAAACATTTACAATATGAGGATCTTCTCAAGATGGCTCCTCTGCCAGTGTTCTGAGGCCAAAACTGCTTTCCCTCACTCCCCATACACACTTGCTGTAGCCTGCAGCTCCCTGCCAGCCAATCAGATTGGATTACTAAGAGACACGCCTCCTCACTCTGAAGCCTAATGCAGCTATGCAGTGTGAAGGACCGCCCCTCCGTCTTCCTGTCTTCTTAGCCGGAGACAGACAAGCCTTAGCAACTGTCTTTAAAGGGAGCAGTGGAAAGGGACAGAGGACATTAATGAAAGCTGTTTTTATAAGATAATTTCAGATCTTTTGACAATCATTGATAGACTAACTCAGGTATACATGCCTAGCTCTAATAAACTAGCAAATAAAATAAAAAATGAAAGTTATACTTTAAGCAGCTATTTCTTACCAGATAATGATATGGGTTAGCTGTGACATAAGAAAAATATGACATGCAATATATACTACTACTGCCATCAGTTTTAGAGGGACATTACTATTTAAGCCAAACGTAACTTCATTTTCTGTGCAGTTGAAGACTCTATTATTTGACAAAGCTGCTAGTTTAGGCTGACCCCACTGTCCTTCAGTGTGACCACTGACAATGTTCTTTAACAGTCCAATGGTCATTACTACTTGCACCTGGCATGGTTTACTGGGAGGAACACATCTACAGAAAACCATATTACGTACCGGTAATTTCCTTTTCATGAATCCTCCATGACGGCATACCATGAGATGACCCGCCTCCAACCAGGTAGGGACAGGAAGTATAAAATAGACCCTCCTCCAGCATATCCTCAGTGTCTTCTGGACCGACAGCCTAGAGAATCTATTCTTCCAAGTCATATATAATGTATATATATTCTTTTTTTGCACACACACATACCTAATACCTACTTTTTATAACAGTTTTTTTTTTTTTTTGGGGGGGGGGGGGGGGGGGAGAATCCCTGCCGTCATGGAGGATTCATGAAAAGGAAATTACCGCTAAGTAATATGGTTTTTCCCTTTCATCCTCCATGACGGCATACCATGAGATATATCAGATCAATATTATCCTAGGGAGGGACGGTGGCTTCTAAAACTCCCCTACCGAAGGAAAGCTCCTGCTTTGACCGCATGTCTACCCTATAATGTTTTATAAAGGTGTGAGGGTTGGACCATGTTGCTGCCCTACAGATCTGTTCTATTGAAACATTAGCCTTTTCTGCCTATGAAGTGGAAATCGATCTTGTGGAGTGAGCTTTGAAATTTTTTTGGTGGAGAAGCCCCCATATAATTGTAAGTTTCTAGTATTGCCGACTTAATCCATCTGGCTAAGGAGTCTTTTGTGGCTCTATGGCCTTTAAATTTTCCCTGGAACTGTAAAAACAAATAGTCTGATTTTCTGAAAACCTTTGTGGTCTCCAAGTAAACTGAGATGGCTCTGCACACATCCAGTTTGTGAAATTTTTCTTCACCTTCAGTTTTTGGATTGGGACAAAAGAAAGGAATCACAATTTCCTCCTGTCTATGAAAATTTGTAACCACTTTAGGTAGGAAGGAAGCATCCAACCTAAACACCATTCTGTCTGGAAATATCATGAGAAACGGCTCCACTATCTTCAGTGCCTGGATCTCACATATCCTGCGAGCTGATGTGAAGGCCACTTAAAACAAGACCTTTAGTTTGATATATTTTAAGGACACATCTGACAATGGTTCAAAGGGTGCTATCGTTAACCCTGAAAGGACCAGATTAAGATCCCAAGGAGAGACATAAGGTCTAGTAAAGGGTTTCAATCTATCCGCTCCTTTCAAAAACCTGATAATCCAAGGGTGGTCCGCGATTTTAATATCAAAGACTGAGCTCAGTGCTGATACATGCACCCTTAAAGTGTTAGGATGTAACCCTTTATCAAAACCAGATTTTAAGAATCCTAATACCGTCTGAATGGAAAAAATCTGGCATGAATTTTTAGATTGAGAACACCAAGCACAAAATTTTGACCAGACTCTGGAATAAATCTTTGAGGTCACCACTTTCCTGCTAGCTGCCATTGTATTTATTATATCATCTGAAAGACCCTTGGCTTTTAAAGTTAACCTTTCAGATTCCAGGCAGCCAGGTGTAGCTTTTCTACCCGGGGGTGACAGATTGGACCTTGGACTAGTAGGTTCTTTGTCCAGGGAAGAATCCATGGACTCACTAATGACAGAATTTTCAATAGCGGGAACCATGATTTTTTTTTGGCCATAGTGGGGCTATCAGTATTACATGAGCCCTTTCTTATCTGATCTTCCTCAATACTCTGGGAATTAACGCTAGGGGAGGAAATGCATACGCTAGGCGGAAATCCCACTTTTGTGCTAGCGCATCTACCCCCTGTGTTTCCGTCAAACGGATTTAAAGAGAAGAACTTCTCGAGTTTTGTATTTTGTGCTGTGGCAAAAAGGTCTACTTGCGGAATCCCCCACATTGAGGTTATTTGTGAAAAGACCTGCTTCTCCAAACTCCACTCTGTGGATTTTAGAGGAACCCGACTTAAGAAGTCCGCTTTTACATTTAAAGATCCCTTGAGATGTACTGCTGATAGGGAATTTACGTAATTTTCTGCCCACGAGAAAAATAATTCTGCCAATTGGCCCAGACTCTCGCTCCTTGTTCCTCCCTGATTTAGGTAGGCTACTACCATTGTATTGTCGGATCTTATTTGTATATCCTTCCCTATTATCTCCTGAGACAGAGCTTTTAATGCTTCCCAAACTGCCCAGAGTTCCCTCTGGTTTGAGGATTGACTCATCTGATCCATGGACCACAGTCCTTGGCAGTAAGCTCCCCAACCCCACTTGCGTCGGTGGTGTTTGTCTGAATCTGATCGGGAAACCACTCTACTCCTTCTCTTAGGTGGTCCGGGTTTAACCACCACTGGAGGGAGTTTTTTACCCAAGGAGGAATAGGAATTATTTGATCTAAGGCCTCTTGCCTTCTGTTCCAACATCCGAGTAACCACTGCTGCAGAGTGCGAGTGTGGAATTGGGCCCATTTCACTACAGGGATGCACGATGTTAGGGAGCCTAACAGTCTCATGCTTTCCCTGACTGAACAACTTTCCATTTCTGTGAATATTGATACTCTTTTTATTGTTTCTGATACCTTCTCGGCCAGGAGAAACGTCTTTTGAAGTATGAAGTCTAGACATACGCCTAAAAAAAACTAATCTTTGTGAAGGGGAGAGTTTTGACTTTCCCAGTTTACGATCCACCCTAATTGGGACAGAATCTGACATGTTTTTGATATATTTAACTCTAGATCTTTCTCTGAGTTCCCTACCACAAGAAGGTCGTCTAAGTAGGGTATTATTAAGATATTTCTTCTTCTTAAATGTGCCATGACCTCTATCATCACCTTCGTTAACACTCTCGTGCGGAGGTGATCCCGAAGGGAAGAACCTGAAATTGAAAGTGACAACCTTTTCCCCAGAAATACTGCAAACCGCAGATACCTCTGGGCTTCTTTGCATATTGGTACATGGTAATATGCGTCTTAGTTCTATGGATGCTAAGAAATCACATTTTTTCAATAAGTTTATGGTTGACCTTAGGGTTTCCATCTTGAACCTTTCGTATTTTATGAGTTTTTTTAGATTTAGGATCAGCCGGAACTTCCCACTGGGTTTTCTCACCAAAAACACTGTTGAGTAGTATCCCTTCTCTTGTTGAGAATAGGGTACTGGAATAATGGCTCTTTGAGACAGAAGATTCCGGACACCCTCCTCGAGATATTCCTGAAGGAGGGATGTCCTTTGGATGGGTGTTACCCTGAAAAAAAATTCTGGGGGAAAAAAACTGAATGAAATATCTAGACCTTCTGCTAAAATTATAGCCTTCCCCCACTTGAATCTTGGCGTCATTGTTTAGAAGCTTCCATATTTTTGGGGGTGAACATGAAACCTCTGTTCCTTCCCATATTTTGATTTTTCCCTTTTGACCACTGTCCTCCTCTATCTGTTCTTTTAGACTGAAATGGACCCCTTTTCTTTGCCTTAGAAAACGGAAATTTTCTTTTGTTTGTTTCTTTTGGAAAGGATTTTTTGAATCCGCTGCTTTCTCTAATATAGTTTCCAAATCCTGTCCGAACATCAAACTGCCATGAAAGGGCAAATTACATAATTTTATTTTAGATGCAACATCCCCCGTCCAGGATTTTAACCATAGGGCCCTCCTTGCTACTACTGATAGACTAGAAGTTCTGGCGGCTATCCTAACTGACTCCGCTGTTGCATCAGATAAGAAGTCTACCGCTTTTAATAAAAGGGGAAAGGAATCCTCTAGGGTATCGTAAGGTCTCCCTTCCTTAAGTAGGACTTCTAACTGCTGTAACCACTTTTTTAGAAACTGTGAAACTGAAGTTGCAGCTAAATTAGGTTTACATATGGCCGTAGCAGCCTCCCAGACTTTTTTTTTGCGTAGAATCTACTTTCTTATCCATAGGTTCTTTTAATGATCCCATATCTTCAAAGGGAAGAGAATTGGATCCCTTAACTAATTTTGAAAGGGAAACATCGACTTTAGGGCAAGAGGTTAACAGAGTTTCATCCTCAT